>NC_142922.1:9379079-9540216 GCF_054131065.1 Drosophila arizonae
AAGTATTAAGCAGAGAAAGTAAATACTATTGAAATATTATGGTATATCTATATGAATTTCATTTCAGTCATTCAAACTATCTAGCCATAATCAAACTGGCTCTACTTACTTAAATATAATAATTAAATATAAAACTAATATTTTTAAAATCTTTGTTTAATCTTTGACTTGCTTAAAGCTTGCATTAAGCCAAAATCCAAGTAGTAAAGAATCCTGAACAATTCCCAAGCTATCTTAAATGGAAAACTTTAGCTGAAATTCATAAAACTTCGCACGTATCAAAGCAAGTTAATTAAAATGCGCAAAATGATTTGAGCACCACATAAGACACGCAAGCATATGTATGCCTTGTGCGTGTGTGTGTACTGTACTTAAGTACACACTTGTACCTATTGTTTGCACAAAATCCTCTAGCATATGGCCAGAGATACCGATGGCCAATGTAAAAATACGAGGCAGTTGAGGCAAAGCAAATACGAGCCACAAGCCTCACTTAATAATAAGCTGCTCCTTATGGGTTTACTTCCACATATGTCAGTGTGTGAACGTGTGGGTGTGTGTGTGTGTGCGGAGTATGAGTGGGTGCCGTAAACGTGCCTAGGATATGACTGTCGAAACAAACACTCCAGGCGTTGTCCCGAGATGCTTTTGTCTAAGCGCTAAGCCTCGCGCTAGCTTTAACGCCCAAAATAAAACTCGTGATAAAGCGAGCAGCAAAGGAAGCTCGAAACGGAAACTCTAGATAAATAGCCAAGTTCTCGTTGCCAACAATAACACATAGAAAGAAAAGAAAAAAAAAAAAAAAAAAAAAAAAGGAAACAATATTATACTACTTCTATTATAGGACGATAATGGATTGGGATTTATATAAATGGCGTCTCATTTGAAGATTAGTTTCAGTTAGGTAAATCTCTAATTAAATTTAATGTGAATGAATTTTTATTATATGATATATTAAATTAAACTAAATAAAATGAAATCAAGTTAAATTAAACTATCTTAAACTTAATTAAAGATAATCGGGGCCTTCAATATGCAATTATTTCTTAATAATTATTACTTACAGAAGAGTTAAAAATTTAAAGCAATTTTTTAACAATTTTTAATATTTATATTATTTTATATAAATATATTTTATATAATATACATATATATTCTCTCACTTTATGTTGATATTTAATTAAAAATATCCTTAACATATTAATAATGCAAATTTTAAGTAAATATTTCACTTTACCATAAAATTGAGAGCATTCAAATGAATTAATTTTCCAGTAATTGATTATATAAAGCATATAAAATATACTCGAAAAATTCCATTTCATGAATAATTAATAAGCTAATTAAGCCCTTTAAATTAATTAGCATATGTGAAAATATGTATAAATAAGTTAAATGGACAATGTGTCTAAAATGGGATTGTTTTTTATTCCACTTGATTGCAATTCATACGAAAATGTATTCTTTAAACTTGCCATTTGTAAATGTCAATTAAATATTTATATATACATATTGTTAATAGCAATTCAATTTTTAATTGGCTGTCCATATTTCATGAGCAACTGCAATAAACTAAAGTAAAAAATTCAATTTGATTATCTGCCATTTTGTTAAACGAACAACATATGTTCAACACACGTGTACACACTCACTCCCACACACACACACAAAGATGCAGTCGAGCACACAGAGGCCATTTATTATGCAAATGCTGGCCAACATATGTCAGCGGCATTAACCGATAATTATGACAGGCATTTGTCATTGATAATAATGCCCGCAATATTCCCATTTGTGCAGACAGATGCGCACTGCATTCAATTTACGACAATTGTTTAACAATAAAAACAATTATGCCCTTTTTGCCTATATATGTGTGTGTGAGCCAATTAGTTTCGGTACACGCACAAAAAACTTGGCAATTTTTGAAGGTCATGTTTGACTTTTTGCCTTCAATGGCGGCTAATTTTCCAAACTTTGCCTGCAGGCACCATTAGTGGAGCTCCATGTTGGAAAAGAGGAAACATTATGACCTCAAGGGAATCTATGAAAATCATAAATTATATTGCAACTAAATTATATTGCGCAGTCAAGTATCTAAGATGAATTCAAGTGGCTAGAATTGCAATTGCTAATGTGATTACTATTACTTTTATTATTATTATTATTATTATTATTATTATTATTATTAGTAGTAGTATTACTATTATTCTAATGATTCAGATTAGTATGTTCATTAGTGAAGTATTCAATTTATTTTATATTTCTTGAGGCTATTATCTCAGCTATTATCCATATAATACTAAAACTCAATATCAATATATTTCTAGGGTACTCACAAGTCATAGAACCTCATCTACTAAGCTTGCTCACATTTTCTTGGTATATTAAATGTCTATTTCTTACAATCTGGCAAATGATTGGGCGTTTATCAGAGCGTATTAATGTAGCCAAAACATGGCGAAGCCAAGCCACGCCAGGCCATGTTTTGGCCATGATTTATGTTGGCAACTCCAACAAGCTGTCAGCCGCCGGCGCATCATTTGTAATAATTTGTGTTGTAATGCGAATTTCCCTTCTATTTTCAGTTTGTTTTATATATTTTTTGGCACACACGCGAAAATAACTTAATCTTTGATTCGCTTTTAGATCGCATATGAGTCGCAGCAGACGCTGGCGCGTGCTAAACTTAAAGCCCAACTATTTTCACCCTACATATCCCTCTCTCTCTCTCTCTCTGTCCCGTTTTGCTACCATTTGTGTCATAAATTTCAATCTGTGCATAGCTAAAGGCCAGCGGCAACAGTCGCGTGCACACACACACACACGTAAACTCACTCACACACACATACTAACTGCTTGGCGTTAAATGCTTGGGCACAAAACTTGTTGTTGCATACTTTTTAGCGCTCTGCTCGCCCATATACACCTACAAAAATATACAAATACATACAGATATATGTATGTACTATATACACATAAATATATATATATATATATATATATATGCTAGCAATAAAAATGAGTTTTATTTGGCTTCATGGACGAACGCGTGCCTTCACAAACAATTTTCGCATTTGCCTCCAGCTTACAGCACCTGCTGTAAGCGTGTGTGTGTGTGTGTGTGTGTACGTTAGTGTTTACTTGTCCCGCTTTTTAATATTCATGCTCGCCTTTATTTATTTCACTCTGCTTTACCAGCACAGCGAAATTCTTGGAATAACCTTTTGACATCTCACTTTTGATATCAAACTAAATTGGGGCTTGATTGACTCAATGTCTTCACTCCTTGTACTATTTAATGCAGATCTATGTATGTAAGATTTTTTGCACAGAACACAGAGTCTTGATAGAAGCTAATGAATTCCTTTAAATTTAAAAATAAAAAACTGTCTACAAAAATTGAACTTTCTACGGAATTCTATTTTGGTTTATAACAATGGCGGAACCTCTAAAGATATTGCACTTCGTAGTTCTAGGGAATTTCCGTGAAATATTCATATACCACTCAAAGCAAATTCAAATTTGGTTTTAAGAATCCTAAACTTTTTCATACTTTACAATTGTCCGAAGGCGGGCTTAATTGTTCGACTTTCGATACGGCTGCAGAATAATGAGCTCATTAAATTGATAAAATCGGTTAGATAGGAAATTCCAATTTGGCACAATATTTTTGCAATAAAAATTATTGAAATATTCAAGCTGAATAAAAAACAGGAAAAATTCAAGCTGAAAGCGGAGTATTGCGTATACGCCTGGATACCCAGTTAGCCATTTGAAATAGGCTCGCCAGTCGATGCGTTAATGAGCGCTTCATAGCCAGTTGGCTGAAGTGTTCAGGTGCCACCACAAATAGGTTCATAAATAAAAACCTTTAGAGAATTTATAGGCCGCTGCTATTTATGGCGGGGCTCAGTCAGCATTCACACTCGCACAATAAATCTTATTTTATCACTTCACGGCTCGAGGACAAGCAGCAAAAACTTTTGTGCAGGACATGGTAGGCCAAACAAAAACCTGAGCCGAACTGAGCTGAACTGAGCTGAGACAAGGATCGAAACAAAGGCCGACGGCAACACAAAGACGCGCATAAATTGTCAGCTGCAGCGCAAAGAAATAAAAAACCAATTTATAATTTCAATGGGGCGCAAAGAGAAAGTTCTTGTCGGCCCCAGGCAGCTGACAAGGCGCATATGTGCACCACAGATAAAACTCGAACAGAGTCTCCAAAATACTTTGCACAAATTGATGGTGGTAATTAAATGTTTGGGTGTCCTTGCTGTTATTGTTACAGACAAATACGTGAAGCGGCCACCACGCAAGGCTTACGGCCGGCTGAGCGCCGAGGCTGACGATGCGGTGTCTCTGGGCCATAAAATCGATGATCCATTCGATGAGCTAGACGACTTTGAAATGCTGGCACCTGGCGCCGCCAGCAGCAGCAACAGCAGCAACATCAATAACAGCAACGGCAACAGCAACAATGCCAACCACAACCCGAGCACGAACAGCAACAACATCAATGGGCAGGACGAGGCCAATGGCAATGAGAAGGGCATGCAGCTATTGGCATGCACGAACGCCGATTGCCAGGGCAACTTTGTGGTGGAGAGCGCATTATGTGAGCTGGGCCTATGCCAGGCCAAAGGCAAATCATCAAAGGACCTCTCCACATCGGCCATGTCCAAGCAGATTAACGAAAGCACAATAAGCCGACTTCACGCACTGGCCATGGCCGACGATGACGATGACTACGGTGAGTTGGCAATGAGCAAAAAGTAAAAAAAAAGAAAACACAAAAAAAGTTTAAGTCATTGCCTGTAGGAATTTATACGAGTGACTCGTTACTTTTCACTTACAGATGAATCGCTTACCTGCAATGTGTGTGATCGCTCCTTTCATTGTCATCGGCAGCTGGCCTCGCATCAGCAGAAGAAGCGACACTTTGGGTAATCAATGACTCCAGCTAAAGCCAACCAATTCCAATGTCAAATCTCCCCTTCTCTCTCTCTCTCTCTGTCTCTGTTTCACTGTCTCCAACAGCTGCAGTGGATGCGACAGTTTGTTCCCATCGCTGATGCTGCTGGAGCATCACAAGGAGGAGTTTGAGCATTGGAGTGACGATGAAATGGGTCGACGCGTTTGCTGTCGTCGCAATCGCTGCGATGATGACTACTTTACAGACACCGACTCCTACATCAGTGATGCGGAGAGCGAGGACCTCGAACGGTTGTTGTAAACACTCTACAGCAACAGCTGCAGCTGCACGCTGATGAGTCGCGCAGCTGTTGCCGTCGCTAAAAAAAAAAAACAAGTGTGTGTGATGGTGCGTATACGCTATATTTCCTACGTTTTTCACGTTAAGCATTGCGCTAAAAATAAAGTGCAAATTTATTATACCTCAATTTTTTTATTTTACCACTTACAAATGTGATGTGTGTTTTAGCTTTTCTTTTTGTTAATTAAATACGATATACCCTAGCTCTACCATTCGATTAATTATCAATAGAGAGTCAGAGAATCAATAGAATTGCTAAAGCAATTTTTAGTATTGTTATAATATTTCATTTTTAATTTCAATATTATTCTTTCACGTTTCACAACTTTTCTTCAAAGAGCAAAAATTTCTGTATATTTTCTTTTTTTTTATGATTTTAGCATGCAAATACAGGTTTAATTTCTATAAAGATAAATCATTGCTGCATATAAATTACTTTCGGGCTCATTCAATTTAAAAGTTTATCGCCTCGAATTCTCCACTTGTGACTTGGTGAAAACAAAAAACAAGCGAGAAGCGAAAAATGTGAAAAGTAACCTTAAAACTGAAATGAATTTCTTTTGTTGTATTGCAGTCAAAGGCAAAGCCTTTGGGAGCTGGCATTGTGCGGCGTCAATTGTAAGGACAGAATGCTGGGTAAACGGCGCACCGGAAATGGCCGAGAGTACTGCGAGCAAGCGGAGTGCGAATGCGAGTGTGGCACATAATGAAAATAAATTAAACCCGCTGACAAACAAAGCTCGTGAACAATGGGAATGGAAATGTGTGGCACGCAACCTCAGCGGGTGAAATTCGAAAACAAGTCAAATAAATTCTTTGCGATGCAGCATATGGTATTATTTTATAGAGTCTAACTGCAGACCCATGGCGAATGGTCTTAAAACAAATACAAGAGCATATATAAACATAACATAAATACAAACATATATAAAACAGTATGTATGTATGTATATATTTGTATATATATGAAACACATATGTATATCGAACGAATAGTTGTGTGTATGCAAGTGTATAAAGAAAACAGAAATCTTAAAAAAAAAAAAAAAACAAAAAACAAAAACAAAAAAAAAACAAACCCTCGTCAAAAACAAAAATTGAATTCATATCATTTAATGCATATGCGTCAACCTAACTGAAAATATTTACGTGCATGAGAAGAAAAAAAACGAAAGATATATATAGGCAAATGAAACAAAATTGTATTTTTAAATACCCCAAATAAATAAATGTGTATATTGTAAGAGCCAGACCGTCTTTATTATGCTTGGTATATATTTATAAATGCGCAGCAATCAAAAGGAAATTAAAAATGCGTCAAAACGTTATTCAAATTCAACTGTCCCCGCCTGAATCAATACGCAAAGGCGAGATGCAATCAAGAAGAACAAGCAGCAGAGAGGAAGATAATAAAGAGCTTGGCAAATACGTAATGTCCCCTGCGGACATTTCCTAAATTATTCAACGGAACGAACTGTGAGACAACTGTACCTTCATTAAAAACTTGATTGACTTCATAAAGCCATCGGAGGGGCAGCAGCAGCAGCAGCAGCTACGACAATCGTTGTGAAAACTTTTTGCCACTTGAGGCCATTTCCCTATGTAAAGAAAAAACACACAAATTTACTTTCCTTTGCTCTCCCCGCCCAAATCAAAAAACAAATTTAAATGTGCGACAAAATAGGTAAGTTTACAAGGTAAGTATGAGAAACGACAAACAAAGAGCTTTCATGGTAGAAAATTAAGAAAACTTTTAGAAACAATATATATTTATTTCCAATAACAAAACAAAATATCTTAAGATGGAAACTTTAACATATTTGTTACAAGTTTGAATATGTCTTTAAGAAAATAAACCAAAGCTCTCTTTCTCTTAAAGATTTCATAAACATTTTTGTTGGGAAATTTATCTTTACGGAAATTAAAATTATTTTTTTTTTAGTATTTAAGCTCATTTACGAAGCTGCATCAATGCAAAGAATATTCGGCCAGAAGGAGAAAGACTGAAAGATAGGTAGAGGAGAGGGAGGGAGGGAGAGATTAGTATTTACGCGTACATACAAAATATAAAATATAAAATATAAAATATAAAATATAAAATATAAAATATAAAATATAAAATATAAAATATAAAATATAAAATATAAAATATAAAATATAAAATATAAAATATAAAATATAAAATATAAAATATAAAATATAAAATATAAAATATAAAATATAAAATATAAAATATAAAATATAAAATATAAAATATAAAATATAGAATATAAAATATAACATATAAAAAATATAAAAAATATATAAATTTATATATACTGCAAAGTATTCATTAAATTTATCAAATGTACCTTCCTACATTTCATCATAATAAATAATATTGATATTTGGAAATTAAAAATAATTTACGCCATTTCTTGGATATCTTGCATCCTGTTGTTGGCAAAAGGACGAAGGTTGAGCTTAAACAACCGGAAGAAAAACAAGCAACATAATTTGCCATTCTGTTTCGTCTCCTGTTTATTCAACGAAAATATATATATATGTGTGTGTAAACAAATTTGTTGTTACGGAATTTAAGCAAGCATCCGCGCTCGGGCGGGATTGAGTGGGGCGCCTTTGTATTTTGCCGGGACAGCAGAACGCTGGCATTCATTTCACGTAATTCATTTCCTGATTGCACAAAGGCACTGGCGACATCCTTTTTGATTGATGCGTGTAAAGTCGCATTCAGTTGCCATGCAAAACGCACCAACAACAGCAACAGCAGGAGCAGGAGCAGGAGCTGCCCGGCTCGGCCCGGCCAGCAACTCCCACGGTGAGCCCTGACATTCAGTGGACATATGCAAGCGTAGTGGCCAGCCAGGCGAGTGTCCTGCTGCGGACAGCTCATTTGACAATTTGATAAATGCAGGCGCATAAAATCTACAGCGTGTAACCAACCGGACGGGCCAAAAGCAGAGCCAGATGCCTGGTGGCTGGTGGCTGGCTGGCACATTGCTGGGACATTAAATTTTTGATATGATTTTATTACGGCACTCGTAAAGGCAAACATTTGATGCGTACATCATACGCACTGTTAGCCACACAACCATTTACCATTTACATAAAGCCAAAAGAGCCAAACGGACAGCAGACAACAGACAACAGGAGACAGCGAATTGTTTATGCGGCCACGCATCAAAAGCCGCTTTCAGAAAGCAATTCAAATGCAAATTTACATAAGCCATTAAATTTTTTATCCATTGTGTTGTGTGTTGTTGTCGTGTTGGCCAACAGATGTTGGCCCCAACCCCGGGCTGCCCGGCGACGCTGCCTAGCTCCCTTGTCATGCCGTCAGCTAAGAGGACAGCGGTCGCAGCCAGGGAAAGGATCTCCGGGTTACAGGTATAATCACAAAGGAGTTTGCTCGCCTTTGTTCGCCGAGTTACATAGCATATTTATATGCACAATATTTGTAAAGATGGCGAGATTTTTTTTTTTATTGTCGGCTCTCGTTTGCCTTTTATTCAACTTAAAAAAATCGCTTTTCGAATCATCCTTTGAAATACGCATAAATTCTCATATTGAATATGCTTGACTCGTGTTTGACTCATTTCTGCCTTTCAGTTACTAAATAGAAATGTGAAAGAGCTGAGATTGCATGGAACATACATCACCCTATATTGCATACTGGGAATCCGTTTATGCAATCTTTCCAAGCTTTTAAATACTTTAACAGATTTTTATTTGCATAGCATCAGCAGCTGTTCGCTCCAGTCTGACAGGGAGCAAGTCGGTGCCCAGCTGCAACATAGTGAAAGCTCCCATTGTCGGAGCTGCCACGGACGTGGAAAGCATATAAAAAACCGCGCAAACAGGCGAAAAGCGTGCATGACAGGCAGCTGGCAGCGGGTTGAGTCGAGTCGAGTCGAGTCGAAAGTAAAGTAGATGGAGCGGAAAATATTGCAATTTTAAAATGCAAGCAAAGTCCATTAAAAAAGAAGAGGAAGTGGGCTCAACGGTGAGCAAAGGCCGGCCCGACGTGCTGCATGCCAATCAGGCCAATTTACTGGCCAAAATTGGGCTGCAGTCTATGCCACGCTTTATGTGCAACTGATGTCGACAGCCATTAGCTAATTAAGCGCTCAAGGTGTCTCGCACACACACACACAATAAAGAGAGACAAAAGCAGAACGTAAACAGCAGAAGCAACGAAAAGGAAAAACAAAACAAAAATGTATTATAGTATGAAAGGAAAAAAATAAAAATAAAACTACTTTAGGAATGCAAAAAACTTGAGGCATACACTTAACACCTGGCTGGCGTTGAATATGAGAAGATGTTAAGAACTATTTGAGAAAAAAAAAAACCGTGAAAGTGTGCATTAAATATGCATTGTGCAGCAATTTAATAAACTCAGCTTCAATTTAACTTTGCGCAAAGTTCTGGGCTGCTGTTGGCGGCGTCTGGTCTGAAATAACTCTGCATTTGATTCTCTCGCCAAATAATTTCAACTTTACTTTCATCTTTTATATGTGGTAAATAGAGCATAAACGTGTTTAAAGTTAAATAAATGTATGGCAACTGGAAATAAACTGAAAGTTCTCAATGAGTCTTGCGCTTAGCTCAATCTCCCATGAATGCTTATTCCAGAATATATTTTGTTTTTCACTCTTAATCCTTAATTATAACTAACTAGGCAAATGCATCAACATATTTTGAGTCTCATCTAGAGCTTCATTCAATTTGATAAATCTTAAGTTCATGCTGGAGTATGAAAAGTAATTAGTTGCGGTTTTCATTAAATTGATGTCGTCTTAAGTTCCAACGAGTTAATTAAAAATCTAGCTGACTCTTGACAATGGCCCCGAGGCAGAGCGAAACCGCAGAGTGTTTATGTTTATAAATGAGAATATTATAGAAATGATGAATGTGTCAGCAAAATTCACAATTCACACAACTCGCACAATGCAGACAAATGAATAAGGCATGAAGAAAGCTGAATAAGAGAAAGTAATGCAGTCGAGGACGGATGGAGACGCTTAAGCAGCCGTTGCTAGGAACCCTTCAGTCAATACACAGTAGGCCTTACGCTTCTACTAGGCAATTATTTTTTATTATTTTTTTTTTTTTTTTCATTGACATTGTGAATCTGATTAGAGCCTGTTTTGTTAACCTACTAACTCGCCTACAAGCTGTGGCTCCTTGCCCTCGTAGTGTCTACACCTCTGCCTCAGATGTCAACATTGTCGAGTAAGCAATTTGTATACCCAGCAAATGGGGGCATATATGCGGTAGCTGAAGCTTGTAACGGGATTTGTGGATAATACTTTTCAATTAATTTTGTCTTAAGATCTCCTTAGAAATATAATACACATATTACTTATACATATACTTATAAGGAAACTTTATATAATATATGCAATATATATAGGGTATCTTATAGTATGCTTTCCTCTTGACTATCGAATGCAAACGTGCTTCAGAGTTCAGTTCCAGGAGAAGTTAACCCCAGCCATTACAGTCAAAAGTTACTCAATGTTCATTGACAAGCCCATACACACGCACACGCACACATACAGACACACCCACAGAGTTGTGCGTGCCTTAGTTTAGTTGCCAGATAATTGAAACAAGCTGGCTGCAAAATGTCTGTCGTGCCAGCTGCATCCTTGCAGGATAAAAGGATAAAAAAAAGGGAAGCGTAATCAGAGATGATAAAGGTGCAAGCAAAGCTATGTAATAATTACTGTTGCTCGTGCTAGTCATTAAATACAATTAAATAAAATTATTGCACGCGCATTGATATTATTTAATGTTTAATTTATTGACTTTGTGCATTATTAATATAAAGCTTTTACCGCTCATTTTATCTCTTGTCATTATTAATTACAAATAATTTGTACCCTGTGCTAATTAGCTTGACATTTAAGGGCTGTTTGTGCAGCTGGCACCTGGGGTCAAAAGTAAGCTCATTCACACACACACGCACACACACAGAGTCCGAACTGTAAATTGAATATGTGATTTTTCCGACTTCTCCGTGTTGTGGTTGCTTCTTCATCGCATACGCATGCATTAAACATTATGCAATTTCCGGCAGCGAGAAGAACTTTTTAATTGGCACGCACTCATTAAAATTACCACCTGCCTGCGAAAAAATAATCGCAGTTATGTTAAGCAAAGATATATATTCAACTCGTTTAAGGCAGTGCGTTAATGAGAAAAATATCGTACATACAGCACTTGATCAATTTTCATTTCATGCCTTTAACTTGAAAATAAAAAATAAAAAATTTTTAAAAATATTACATATTATTTATAACTATATAATATAAACCAGTTCTTTAAAAATTAGATAAAATCATTTTTCACACACATTGTCCTCATTTCTCACTTGACAACTTCGAAAAATTCGCAAAGTATCAGTTAGCTGAGTCAAGAATGCCATTAAGTGTGTTCAAAAACCTATTAAGCCAATAGCTTAATGTCAGCTAAAAGCTATTCAGAAGCGAGCAAAAATAGTTGAAAGCATATTTTAGCTCACTTTATTTACTTTGCATACGCGTGGCACATTGTTGGGCGACATTTTATGGCATTCACCGCATGATAACAAAAAATTATTGATAAATAATATCAATTTGAGTCATGGCAACGGACGCAGCCACACACACACACACACTCTGTTTTATGATGTGGATGCATGGATAAATGTGGATGCTTTGACACTGACTGATGCTGATTGATGGCACTTGTACTAACTTGACTAAGCTGCCAATCAGCTGGCCCTTAAGCACTTACCGCACGCTTATCGACTCTTTTG
Source organism: Drosophila arizonae (assembly GCF_054131065.1). NCBI lineage: Eukaryota > Metazoa > Arthropoda > Insecta > Diptera > Drosophilidae > Drosophila > Drosophila arizonae. The sequence continues at coordinate 9,391,162 of NC_142922.1, forward strand.
TCTATCTAAAATTCTAACGATTTTTATTTTCATTGGTTCACTTTTTTTTTTTTTTTTTTTTTTTTTTTTTTGTATATATATTTTAAGCGCTGAATCTGTACAATGCAAGTTTAGTACCTTAACAACACAATTCGAATTTTTATATAACACCTAACCTTCTGATGTATTCAGGAGGACTTACAAATATATATTTACAAGTATCCCTAAACGACTTATCTCATATTTTTGGCAAAACCCAAGCGTTTTAATCGCCTTAGTGGTCTCGCAGGAAGCAATCTTCTCGCTAGTCTGCTCCGGTGTCTAGCCAGTCTGTCACTATATCGACTAGTGTGTCTCCCAATCTGTTCCTCCACAGTAAACAGTTTCAGATCTCGATGTAGAGTTGAGCCGCGCACATACCATGGGCAGTTTGTAATTTGCCGCAATACACGATTTTGCAGGACCTGTATGCGTTTATAGTTTGATTTTGCGCATATTCCCCAAATCTGCACACCGTAGAGCCAAATTGGGGCTATACAGTGGACATAAACCGCTCTCTTAGCTCTGAGTGACATGGTGCTGCGTCTGTTGAGCAGCCACCGCAGTTGTTGCATGCGTTGCCCACATCATTGGTTCACTGGAAACAGTATCATGCTATAAGGGTGCCTCATACTTTATAGCACTTGATTGTGTTTGTTTCTTTTCTTTTTTGTTTGTATATATATTTTAAGCGCTGAATCTGTACAATGCCAGTTTAGTACCTTAACAACACAATTAGAATTTTTATATAACACCTAACCTTCTGATGTATTCTCTTCTGTTTTTTACTGTTTTAAATGTGAAATACGTTCACTCTAGAAATTTTAATTTGGCCGCCTGAAAGTATGCTACACTTTTGTTCAGATATTACTTTGATAATCTAGAGCATTTTGTTGGCTTTATTACACGCAATTACGCAACTTTGCTACACATTTTTCACTTATTATTACATAATGAGCTCCGCATAGGGTCCGAGCGCACATTAAATATCATTTGGGCCGCTGCCTAAAATTGAACTGAAATTTAAATTTACAAAAATTTGCAAGTCCCCAACAATTTCTCTTTCGCCACAGTTGCTTTCTGCCATTTCCCTTTACAGTTATAGTCAAATATATATAAATATATATGTATATATATATATATATATATATATATACATCTGAATGCTGGACTGTGTTTTGAGCATCGCAGCGGGCGTATATAATATGTAAACTTCGAATATACTTCATAACGAATTGTTAATACTCTCAAGAGGAACTCTATGCTAGAAAATGATTTCAAATTATATTATTAAGCTTCTAATACGTCATATAATCACAACACTAAAATATTTAATTATTAATTTTTTAATTTTAAATATTTTATTTAAGTTTTTTATTATTATTTTATTTGTAAATGTATATTTGCTTTAATCCTAACTATTTATTAAGGTCTTACGACTTTATCCACATGATCCTTGGCAACAGCATCGCAAAGCTAAGCCAAATTTTCAATTTGACTGGTACCAAGGCGACGTCTCTGCCGCTGTGGCTTTTACATTACATTTAACTTTTCTCGCCTTATATTTTATTCAAATGTTTTTGCCGCAGATAAGTTGCTGCTGCTTGAGTGCCTGACATTTCCCACTTGGCTGCCGTGAAAATGCTAAAGAAAAGCAGAGCCAGACGGATAGGGTGGACAAAAGAAAGAAGGAGGCAGAGAATGAGACAGACGGAGATGGACAGAGAGAGAGAGAGGGAGGGAGAGTGTGAGATTGAATTGCAGGCTGTGCGAAAAGCCAAGCAAGACCGGATTGTAGCATTATCAAAAGCGTCCCAGCGCGCACTCATTGTCCACGCCGACGACTTGACACGCAGCCTCGTTCGACTCTCTGCTCTGCTGTGCTCTGCTCATTTCATTGAAAATGCCATGCCTTGCTATTTATGGGTCAAGGAAGATGTAGTATGCCCTCTTCCAAGCCAGCTCAATGACCATTAGGCGGATCTTCTAGTCCCAATTTGGAAACATTTCTCGTTTTTGCTTCCCTCGCTCCAGGGCCAGGTGAGCCGCCTAAGCTGCTGGTCAGCATAATGAGCGAATTAAATTCGCAGCGAACTTTAAGTGAATTTAAAAAAGCAGAACTTTTGTGGTACCCCCCGGCTGGGGTCATTAATTGAGTTACAAAGCACAAGGTACACAAAATTTCATTACGTATACGACCCGGTTTATGACCAGGCCGAAATTGGTGGCAAAGCTAAACGAAAGCCTGACAAGAGTTCACCATAAACGTCATTAGTTTTAATAACATTTACGCCAAAGTAAACTCTGTCACACCAACACACACACACACACACACACACATACAATATATATATTATACCCAAGCCCACCCAAAGTCTCGCTGTCCGGGCATAAATTAATCCGAACAAATCATTTGTTGACTTGCGCCGCACTTTAATCGAGATTTAGCGCTTTCTAATTACTTGATATAAACAACTTTTAAAGCGATTTTTTTAAATTAGCTTAAATTAGTCTTGCCAATGTTGCTTAATTATTGTAAAATCAGCCAACTCTCTGGAAATCATTTAAATAAATATTCTGCATAAATTATGCGAGCAAATAAATGGCCAAGTGCCCGGAAACGTGTTAATTTGGCTAAGCGCACAAATACGTGTACGGCTCTTAACTTTCTAAAATGTGCGCAGATGTACAAATATATACATTGCATGAGCATGATTTCTTTTTTGAAACGAACAAACTATTTCAGCTAGGGTAGCTTAAAAAAATATATTATATATATATATATTAATAGATTTTATTTATATATAAAGAAATCATAATTCGATTTTATAGTATATGTATTTATGGTATATATATATTTTATAATTTTCTAATAATCTCGGAATATATTTAAATTTTCCCAAGGACAATACCCCTTTTACAATACTAACAATAAATTTCATCTGAATTTGATTGTGTTATCTATCTATAACTGTATTAATATTTATTTATTTATTATTTATATTATTATATTTATTATATATTATTTCACATGAAATCATTTTCACTCATTATCCTATCAAAAGCTGCTCTGGTGTTTCCTAATAAATTAAAATTAAAATATAAAATAAATAAACAATAAATTAAAATTAAAATATAAAATAAATAAACAAATTATCCCAAGAGTGAATCTTCTCAAATATATATGGTTATATCAGAAATGTTGAATGATTTTCTGGCTCTTCATATTCTCTCTCTTTTCTTTCATTCTCTCTCTTTCTGTCTACAACTAACAATAAGTAATCACTTATTTTCTTGTATAAAAATAAATTTAAAAAAAAAAAAATAAATTTAAATTCTAAATTTAAAATTCTAAATTCATGAATCCTGAACAGTGATAAAAGTTTTCATTTCAGTTTTTCTTTGAATTTCAATTACACCATTTGTTGTAGCTATTCTAGGGTATTCAAGCTTTATTACCTTAATTGTTGTTGTGATTTTATTTTATTTAGCTCTCGGCCATTTTGTGCTATGGCCATTTTGGCCATTGGTGCGGCACGGTTTGGCCTGCTAATTCGCATTTTCATTTGTTTTCTCGCCCTGTTTGCGCTTCAATTAACAACAACTTGTTACATGCGCAAATTGCACTAAGCTCTCAACAAAAACAGAAACAGAAATAAATAAATAAATAAATAAACGCGAAGCAAAAATAAGAAAACAGAAGAAACGAAAATATATTAACATTTATGTATATACATACATATACATGAGTATACCCATATATGTACATATATAACTGTGTACATCGGTAAAGCTGCGTAAGGTTTTCATTTTTGTTGGACTGTGCAAAGGAGAGGTGAAATAAATACGCAGGTAAATGGCCCATTTGCTGGGTGGGTGCTAATTTCAGAGGAATTTCGAATTTATGAAATTTACAGGCCTACAAATACACGCACACACACACACGCACACACACGCAGACATCGAGTACTTGTGGGAAACAATTGAAATACAGAGACTTAGACTAAATTCAATTACTAAAGACCTTTAAAATTATTGATATTTTATTAAAGTAATTTTTAAATAGCTTACACACATTTATTCACATGTAATAGCAGTTAAGAGCTAATGTCAATTAACAATAAATACAGCTAATTTGATTAAAAAGGCAACTAAGGCTCACAGGGCGTATGAGTGATAAATATAACAAAATCCATATTCTAATTATAATAGGCATTCACTTGAATTGATTTAGGGTGAAGCAAGTTAGTGTATTTCGTTAGGCTTATTGGCCAACGCCAAGTTGGTATACTCTTAGACTAAGTCCCTAGCTATAACTCTTAAGATCAAGCAACTATTGTACTAAAAGCGAATGCACATCTTTTGCTCGGAGTGCGTTCATGAATTTGCGATTGAATAAATAAAGATTTATGCTCGCATGCAGCATCTGAATGTCACTCGAATGAAAGCCAAGCAATCGATTCAATAATAATAAACTTATCGATTACCCCCCCATCCCCCGCCCAATTTGGCTAACGAAAATGGTAAGCAATGCCATATTCATATAAGCAATGCTGTTGCTCCGCAACTGTCATGGCACAATGGTATCCAATTTGCAAGTGGGGAATGCTCGTAAATAGTGCTATGAATGTCGAGCATCGTTTGTGCATTCATCAATGTTGGCTATTGGAGGTTGCATCTACAATTTGGCCATAAACGAGAATCGCTGCGATTAGCTTAAATTGCACAACATGCTCGGGCGATTGCACACACAATAAAGCAATAAACGAAAGCCATGGACTGCTCCCGTAAAGGTCAGCAGCAAATGAAGTGGCTTAGGGATTCACATAAGTGCCCCAAAGATGTTGCTGCTGCTGCTGCTGCGACAGCTGCTGCTGTTGCTCATGTTGCTGCTGGTGCTGCTGCTGCTGTTGCTGTTGCTGCGGGGTTTCAGGCACATAGTGAGCATAGCCAATATTATTAGTCTGGGCCTGCGCTGGGTAGCTGCCCATGTGGTCGTAGTACGCGCTCGGGGAGGCCAGGCACTCGACGGGCTGGGAGCTGGCGCTGGAGCAGGCCGAAGACAGCGAGGCGGATGAGTTAAGCGGCGGCGAGTGAGCGGCCACAGCGGCGGGCGCGGTTGGCATATGCTGTTGCGTTAGGGGCAGCATTTGATCCATAAGATACTGGTCCATTTCCTTGGGATCAATGTCGACTGCCGCCGGCTTGCCCAAGTAATTTAGCGCTCCATTGGCGTGTGACGCTGATGCCGCCGCGGCAGCTGGAAAGCTGCTACCGTTGTAGCCGTAGCTGGTGTAGCTGCCACGCGTGCCATAGCCATACGCGCTGATGTTCTCCAGAAAGTCCATCTCCTGCACACCGCCCACGCCTACGCCCACTCCCACGCCCACTCCGTTTCCGTTCTGTGCTGTGTAGTTCAGCTCGCCCAGCGCAATATATTCTCGACCCGCGTCCAGCAGCACGCCGTAGTCGTTGTTGTTGTTGCCGCCGCCGCCGCCGCCGCTCGGCTCGCTCAGCTGCCGGAGCAGCAGACTGTTGCCCGTCGTCGGCTTGGCCACGCCCGTGTAGGGCGTGGCTGGCGGAGTCAGCGATGACATCGAGCTGGCCGTCGAGCACGGCGAGTCGAGCAGCCCGCGCTCCGTTTCGCTGCCCATCGAGAGGCCCTGCTCCAGCAGGCTGGCCGCGCAGGCGCTGTTCAGCGACTTCATGAATGCCTCATTGCTGAAGACGTCGCTGGTGCTGGTGGCGGTGCTGCCATTGCTGCCGTTGCTGGTGGTGCACAGAGTGGAGCTGGCGCAGTTGTTGTTGTTGGCTTTGCTCGTGCGGCGCTGCGGTGGTTGGCCGCCGGAGCTGCGACGCGCTGTAGCCGAAGTTGCTGTTGCTGTTGCTGCTGTTGTTGTTGCTGGCGTGGCAGCAACTGTTGCTGCCGTGCTAGCTGCCTCCGACTGTGGCATGAGGCGAGCCTTTTTGCGACGCGGCTGATATTTGTAGTCGGGATGCTCCTGTTTGTGCGTCATGCGCAGCTTCTCGGCGAATTCCATGAACGGCTTCTTATCGCTATCCTTCAGATTTCTGCGAAAGAAAGAGACAAAGAGAGAGAGAGAGAGAAAGAGTGAGAGAGAGAGAGAGTGAGTGAGATGTAGTACGCAATCAGCGCTTTAATTTATGGCCACTTCCAGTCAAATGCTCGTTTATTTATTGGTCTACAAATTGGCCGCCGAGTGACAAGCCGTGCGGCCTTCTAATTAACTCAAGGCGGATGCTTTGCTTGCTCTGCACCCTTATCAGCGCATTCTCGACATTTCGAGGCGCTTATCGCGCACCCGCTGAACTGTGAGATTTTAATTTCCAAACCGATTTGTTCTTACAAACAATGTGAAGACGGCGCCGACATCTATCACACACACACACACACATAGTTCAAAATATATGTATATACAAACTGTCGCATTTAATTGCAGCTGAAGTGCGAATAGAAAAAGACTGTGAGCTGACCACAGGGCGCTACCTAAGATATGAATATAAGGCAGAGTTCAAAAGGCGATTTTATTTATTATTTTAGCTGTCTATACTTTAGACTTTTCATATATAATTTCCATCTATTTCGCATGGCAAAAATTAATTTGGGCAAATAGGAATTCTGTAGAGTTTAAAATTTACAAGAAGAACTAATGAGTATAGCCATGACTAGGCAATGAATTCTGTAGAAGCATTTCTGTTTGTTAAATTATACAGCATGATCTTTGATCTAAGCCTGAGCTAAGCTGTATATGATTCAGGGTATACATCATTGCCTTTAGTATTATTGACTCCTAGAAACTTAATGATGGCATGAGGCCTCCCACGTTCTCTTTGATAGAGTGTTCAGCCCAATCCATAAATAGTTTGTAATCGCTTCAAGCGATAGTCAATACTCAAGATATTTAACACTCTAGATAATTAAATTTGCTACTTTCATAAATAGAAAATTCATCTGAGTTTCGTATTTGAAAGATTTCTCTAATATTATTCTACGATCTATCTATAGACCCCATCCCACTTATACTTACTTCCACAGCTTGCCCAGTGACTTGCTCAGCTCCGAGTTTTGCAGATGTGGATATTGCTTGGACATGACGCGACGTGCTGCTTGGGCCCAGACCATGAAGGCGTTCATAGGTCGCTTGATGTGCTCCTTTTTGCGATCGGAGGGTGCTCTGGAAAGGTTAAGGCAACAGCAAAGTGAAATGAGATTAAATGGCATATTTTATGCAAGTTTCTGTTTTGGCAAGTGCAAATGCTTCACAGCCTTTACTTGACATTAATTACACGAGAAACAAACAGCGACAACAATAATAAAAACAACAACAACAACAAATGAGGAACAACAAAAAATTGCTCTGGCAAAGTGTTTTCCGTTGGTGGCGGTTGCTGCCGTTGGCGATGGGAAATTCGCGAATTATGTCAAACTATAAATTGCAATTAAAACTTTTATTTGTCAGGGGCAAGAAAGAGAAGCTGCGCCCGAGGCTAACAAACTTCTGGATTGCAGCAAAAACTTTGTATTGACTCAAATAAAAAAGACAACAACAAAAATACAGGAAACAACAAGATTGTCGGGAGTACTAGACTAGGTAATACCCAAATGCAAAGAGGGATAGATATGATAGATGTCACATGCAGTCATTAAGCCCGACTTTGAATGTAGAGCGTATTCATCCATGTCAAAGAGATCGATCGCAGCAGTTGAGTTCCACTTTCTTTATTCCGTGCTGCTCAAAACCTATATACCTCTTGCTCTGCCTGAAGCACATGAAAAGCAACAACAATAGCAGCAGCAACCTGCATAGGGAACCGCAAGATTGCAACGAATGGCTGCTGGGAGCCACAGTAATGCCAAAAGGCTTAACTAGAAATGAATCACCTATATATAGTATATGGTATATAGTATATAGTAGCTATTGTACATAGTATATAGTAGCTAGCAAAATATAAATGCAATTTACTGCCAAAGCTTTGTATTATTATCTAGCGTCTACAGAAATCTATTCAAGTTGTAAGCCATTTACAAAGGGGAATTGAAATCAAATTCTATGGCAACAGTCGAAATGTGCAATTGGCTGTCATTTCGCTTGATGGCCAACATGACCCACATCGCTTGGGCAAGAAACTACAATTTGCTGGCCTTTCGTATCATTCGGGCAGCATAACAAGAAAATTAAGAAATATGTGGCGCACCACACAAATTCTCTCTGCATATTTTTCCTTCTCTCTGTCTCTCTTGTTATCTATCTTTCTTTGTCCCTTTCTCTCTCTCTCTCTCTCTCTCTCTCTCTCTTTATTTTTCTGTATCTTTGCTTTGACAAACTCAAATGACAGTGACAATAGCTGCAAAGCTTAACTCATCTTGAGCAAATCAAGCTTTACTATATACCTATATATTCTGCATTATGTGTATGTGGTTACTGGAAAAAAGTGTATATATATATACACCCATCTAGGAGATTATATTATGATTATAATAAGACTTTATAAAAGTTAGTAACAAATTTCCTAAGTAAACGTTTTCTAAATTTATGTTTATTCAATTTCTCTTTATCCTAAATGTGATAATCTCGAGATATTACTTTTGTGCCTTATAAATATATTTGTTTTTATTTATTGTAAATTCAAATAAGTTGCAAAAGTAATAATTAAGAGTATCAAAATTTAATATAAATAAAAAGTTCACTATATAAAATACAATATAATCAAACTATATTCACTCAAACAGTTAGATTTTATGTATATATGTATACTCATTTAGTATTTGAGAGTATTTAAATCTCGAAAAATTTAAACGTGTTTAATCGCAGTATTACATAATATATTTCAAAGTAATTAAATCTCGAAAAACGTAAACATTTTTTTAACGAATTATTTTATATTACAGCTTAAGCAAACTGCAAGAGAAGTTAAAATGTTTTCAATATTTGATATAATTTATTTTTTTTTTTTTTTGTATCTTTAAAAAACATGATTTTTTGTTAACAATTTTATTCATACAAAGCACAACAAATATTAAAATGATTATTTAAGTGCCCAAAATATGTTGAGAAATTTCAGGTTTTAGCTACAAACTTTTTTTCCCACAAAGAAATATAAATTACACCTAAAACCAAGCAAAGCGCCAAAATTTCCCAAAAATTAAAAAAAAAAAAAAAAAAAAAAATCGAAATAGTTTTTGCTTTGGCAAGACTCACCTAACTGTTAACATACTTCAACATTCTTTGGCTTATATTAGAAAAACTATCTTTATAACTGTATTCTACAATTATATCTACATATTGTACAATAGTACAGATTTTAATACTGCACAGATTAATATTGTGCAAAATATATCATCATACTCCACACTAATACTAAAGTATCTGCTAGTCTGTCAGCCACCACATGTGTAAACCACATTGTGATTTAGCGTGTTAGGCAAAAAAAAAAAAAAAAAAAAAAAAAAAAAAAAAAAAAAGAGAGAGTGAGAAAGAGAGAGAAATAAAATAAAAATAAAAGATACTTTCCGAAACAAATTCAATCAAAGACATAGGCGTGACAGGTGGGCGTTGGATACAGGCTGTCTCTGCACGGATTACTTTTATAGAGAGTATGCTCGTTTCATGTATATTGAATTATTTATCCTAAATAAACATGAGCCGGCAACAGATTTTACTAGCTGAGGCAATGAATTTCGATTGTCGTTGCCCTCAGCTAAAACAGAGTGTGCGTGTGTGCATGTGTGTGTGCGTGTGCTATGTCCACACAGGTGCAAATTTGTGCCTCGGCCAGCAGGATTCTTGGCTTTAATCAAAGCAATTCAATGAATAAACAGAGCACGAAGTAAAAATCCAAGTCAGAAATAGTCCGAACCAAGTGGTAAATAAACATTATTTTAACTAACTGCAAGTTGGCAGCATTTCATATAATTTATGTGGCTGTTTACTGTACTGTTAACTGTAAATAAACTACCTGACTTTGTAGCTTTGTGTAGAAGTAAAACAACAATTGCTTAATTTAAGTCAATTTTATTTACTTTAAAAGTAAAATGATTGAGCAATGTTGATAAATATTGTGAGGAATTTGTGATTTACATTAAAGAATGTTAAATTTAAATAATTTTTAGTTTTCTTAGAATATATAAATGTCATAAGGCTTAATGAAAATGGGTTCATCTTGGTTCTTGGCAATTAATATTAATTATTATTTAATGAAGTAAGACAAAAACATTTTTCAAAAAAACAAATTTTTCAAAACATCGTATAATATTTATATTTTTATATATATTTAAAATTTATTGCAATTTTATTGCTTTAAAAATTTTTCAAAATTTCGTTTCAACTTTTGGGCATAGAAATTTAGCTTTAAATCAGCTTCAAGCAAAACAAAAAAGAGTTGAGTAACTGTTGCTGAGGTGGAGAGCAACAGTGTCTCTGAATATGTGTGCGCGTGTATCTGTGTATGTAAGAGTTTATATAAGTATGTGTGCTTAGGGCTGCTCACATCCTCTCTGCCATGCTGTTGCGCAGTGCCTGGGCTTAATTACAACAACTCGAGCTCGAGTTGGAGCTTATTAAGCGATTAAAAACGCGCGCAGACCGGAGGCCAAATGGCGGTTCAGTTGGACAGCCAGAGAAGCGAGAGGGCGAACGAGCGAGAGGGAGATGGCAAGCGGGAAGCTGCTTATCTGTAGCTGGTATCGTCGCGCCTCCCCTTCCATATACAGGCCCACCTTCCCCTTGCAAACCGTCAAAAATGACGCACAGCACAACAAGTGTAAATGTGTGTGTGTGTGTGTGTGTGTGTGTGTGTGTGTGTGTGTGTATGCATGTGTGTATATATATATATGTGTGTGTGTGTATTGCCAGCTCTCACGCTTGACAGCACGCTAATCAGAATCAAGTGATGTTCGTTTTGCAGCAAAAGTTGCTCCCAACGCCAGTTCCGAGCACTTGGCAACTCGAGCACGTCTTCATTATTATGCTCTTGTTGTTGTTGTTGTTGTTGTTGTTGTTGTTGTTGTTGTGGTCGTTCTTGTTGTTGTCGTTATTGTTGTTGCATTTGGAGATGCGCAAATCTCATTAAGTGATATCTTCAAGTGGCCCGTTAGCTGCGCGCTGCATATGAGAAATGAGCAATTTTGTTGCTGTTGTTGTTGTTGTTGCACATGCCAAAGTTGTTGTTGCTGCATCATTTTATCAGCAATGGACCATTTGCAGCTTTTGTTATTAAAATACACACACACACACACACACGAACGCACGCACACATAAACACAAGCAAATTGAACAAAATTATTCAGGCCCAAATATTTACACGCTGTAAATACAACAAATTTCCATTTTCCACTCTGTTTTTTATACCCTGAACCCATTGAAGATGGGAAATCAGGGTATAATGGTTTTGTTAAAAGTATGTAACAGGCAGAAGGAGGCGTGGCAGACCCCACAAAGTATATATATTCTTGATCAGGGCGACGAGCTGAGTCGATTTGGCCCTGTCCGTCTGTCTGTCCGTCCGTCCGTCCGTCCGTCCGTCCGTCCGTCCGTCCGTATGTATGAACGCGTCGATTTCAGAAGATATAAGAGCTAGAGACTTCAAATTTTTTTTAGAATGTCCGTAATTACAGCGCGCATATCAAGTTTATCATTAAAAATCGATAACTCATCTCGATATTTTTTTATCGATAAAAAACCTTATCGAAAACCAGTTATAAAATTATATCTTCTACACCCTTAATGCTAGAGTCTCCAAATTTTTAATGTATGCTTATATGCAATTTATACAATTTCGGTTTTTGTTAAAATTTACCCCCCACCCTTAAATTCACCCCCTCACCTTCACTTTTGTAAAAAGCGTATTTCAAATACTAGAGACTTGGGCTTTGGAATATACACACATATTCACCATATGATTACGCTCTAAAAGTTTCATTAAGATCGTATGTCTACAAAAGAAATTATTCGACAAATAAATTCTCATAATATTGCCCACACTGCAGCGCAGCCCAAGCGCAGTCGCTGCTTACTGCGCAGTTAGCAGAGCGCAGGCTTATGCGTGAGAGTGGATGCATGTGTATGTATGTGTGCATAAAAGAAGTGCAGAATGATTAGAATATCAGCTTGGAGGGTTCAGGGTATCTCCTAGTCGAGCAGTCTCGACTGGAGCTTTCTTACTTGTTTTTTTTTACACTCATCAATTTGTAGGCGAGCGTTAAGGAAAAGTATAAAAACACATTCGACTACAAATGCAGCCAATTAGCAACGTCTCACAGCGATTTTCACAAGCTCAACAAATATGAATTGTAGCCAACAGATACAAAACACAGAAGAAGAAGAAAAATGCGTGTCAACAAATTGCAGTCGACGGCGACAGCTACAGCGACGCCAACGCCGCTGCCGACGGCCAACTGCCAACTGCAGTTGCTTGTGTTTGCTTAGGCAGCGCTGCTCATCAATTTCCCACGCAGCCAGCGCCGCATTTTACGACACTTTTATTTTGTCGGAATATTTCTCACTTTTTTTTTTTTTTTTTTGTTAAACACTTTTGCGCCACATTCAAATGCCGAACGGATGCTGGGCCCCTCTCGCGCAATCCCCAGCTGCCCCCCGCTCTGCCCCCAGCTCTGCCGCCATCTCTCTATTTGCTCGCTTTTATTTCGCTCGAAAACGAAAACAGTCGAAAAATATCAAGGTGGTCAAACATTGCGAGCTACTGATAAGCCGATAAGGCAATAGTTGAACAGTTGCAGGACGGCTCATCTGCCTACCCTGCCACACAAACACCAGCAAACACACACACACACACACACACACACACACACACACACACACACACACACACGCACATGCAGAGCTACCGTGAGAGTTGCAAGCGAGAGGCGCATTTGAAGTTTACTCAGCTTTTGTTGTGACAAGAGGCGGGCAACAAAAGCAGCCGCAGCCGCAGTCGCAGCCGCATTCAAGGTCTCCTGCTGCTGCTGCTGCTGTTTGTGATCCGACTGTGGTCTCGCTTCTTGCTATTGACATTGAATGGCATTCTAAGAATAATGTCGTCATCTTTGGGGCAGGTTGCGGCAGGAATGGCAGGCGCAACAGCTGAAAGGAGCAACAGCCGTAACAACAACAATAACAGCAGCAGCAACAGCCTCAGTAGCAAATTCCTAAAATACCCCAACAACAAAAACGGAAAATTCATCTAGAGTTTTCCTGAAATCATGTGCCTAAAAATTCTTTCATTGCATTTGCATATTTCAGCAGAATTCAATTAAAATGAAAATTTGGAATTCCCATGCATACAAATTAAAAATAAATATCAAATTCTAATAACGCAATTAAAATATCACAGGTAATAATATTTTGCCAAGATATTTTCTTAAGAAAATTTTAATTGACAACTAGGAGTAAAATCCCATATATAAATGGTCATCTGCAATTTTCCACATCATTGGAAAATATATAAAAACATTTCCTTCATGCTGCACTTTTCGTTTGTTTTCTGTGTTTGTCAACTGGCAAGCGAACCTTGAACTTTCCATATCATTAGCTTGGCATCCAATATTTTCAGCCTTATGCGTAATTCGAAAAGCTTTTACTTTTCATATGAAGCATGGCGCGCGTCTTTCCCCCCACATCTCTGCCAGCTCGCCTCGTCCTGGCACACACTTGAAGGCCCGCTTTTTCGCTGCTTGTTTTTCAATTTCCAAGTCAATTTATTTTTACAGCCAGTCGTCGACGACGCACTTGAGCCGCGACAAGAGCAGCCCAAGAGGATGCGACCATCAGTGACCAGGGCACGCATAGAATACACTTTCAATGGGGGTCGGGTCACAGCAGGAGATGGATGAGAGGGGCGGGGGATTGGAGACGACTGGACGGCTGGACGGCTGGACGGCTGGACGGGGGCTTAAGCACTCTCGGTCTGCCACTCACAACTACGCAATGAAGAGCGACACTTTGAGTGCCCGAGCTCGTAGCGAAACCGAAGCAAACTTGTTAAATGCTCTACCTGTTGTTGTTGTTGTTGTTGTTGCTGTTGCTTTCAATTATTTGAAGGAGTACACACCATCGATGATATGCGATATGGCTTGATATGTCTCTGACATTGCTGTTTGCCTTTCAAAATGTCCCGCTGCCTAAATAACACTAAGCAACACAGGCCGACTTTCGATTGGGAACTGATATATGACACTAATGATAATGTTTATGGTATGCTAATGTTAATGTTCATGTTAATGGCAAGCATAATGTTAAGGCTAATGCAAATGTTAATAGCAAAAATTAGGTTAATGATAAAGTCAATGTTTTTGATAGAATAATAATGATAATCTCAAAACTAAAGAAAGAAATAATAATAATTGCAATGGTAATGACAATGACAATAATAATAATCATGACGATAATATATATAATAGTAATAATAATAACAAAAAAATACAAATTAATAATAATAGATAATAATAATAATAATAATAATAATAATAATAATAATAATAATAATAATAATAATAATAATAATAATAATACAAATTAATAATAATAAATAATAATAATATTTGAGACAATAAATAATATATATAAAATGAATTACAATTAAATTAATTTTATATTTTATTTTCATTACATTTCTCACTTAAGTCACATGCCTTGTAACACAGTGTTACACATACACAAAGCTTTTGGTTAGTCTATATCGAGTCGGAAATTGCTTAAATTGAACTTTGCTGTGCAGTTTCGTCGCCCAAAATACTTGAAACCACGTCGTGTTGGCACTTCAGCAGCATACGTCCGTGTCCTCTAGAAATGCGACATGGCCAATATTAGATGCCAGTTGAATGGCGTTTAGCCTCACACACACACACACACACGCACACACACACTCATGCAGAACATCAGACGCACATTCCTTACCCGTTCCAACTGTCAATTTGTTTGGATTTGAGGACTTGCCTTTTCGGTGCAGAATAGGCGCTCCAGTTTTGCTGCTTAAACTTTTTCGTGTTAAGCATTTTATGAAATGCTAAAAAACAAATAAAACACACATATGTAGATATTATCTCTGTGGGTGTGTGTGTGTGTATGCGAGATGAGCCGCTTGTCAACTCGATATTCCACTTCATTTCCCGCTGTGCAGCGGCTGGCCTTACATTGAAATCCCAGCAATCAGTGTGTGGATGGGCGTTTATTGCCCGCACCCAGAGCCCATTGTCACGCACCTGTGCCGCCTGGCCCCAGGCACCTGGTCATAAAACCGCCAGCAGAGCCATCGGCGGCCATTTTGGCAAGCGACCCACGCGGCGAGCAAAAACCAAACAACATGACAAAGTGTTTGTGGTGCGAGTAGATGTAAGGATGTGCACGTCTATGGGTGTGTGTGTGTGAGTGGTTTGGAGCAACGACTGGGGCAACGTTTTGTAAATTTACTTGCAAACAATTTGGGTACCTGAAAGCTCGCCAAAACTGAAGAGCCAAAACAGCGGGGAGCCCTGGCTGCCAGACCGAGTGAATGTGGGCTCCAAAAGTTTAGGCAGGGCTGTTGCGGTTATGAGCACCGCAAAGAAGCTAAGCAACGGCCAACAGCAACAGACCAGAACAGCACCACCCACACCACCCATACCACTCGAACCACTCATACCAGTCACAGCACCCGCATCCAGCAGCAGCAGCAACAGCACCTACAACAGCCACAAAATCAATATTTATCTTGTAAGCCGTACGTGTGTCTGGCCGGCGCTATTGTTGTTGTCCGAATGGATAGCGAGTAGGGTCCTGGCAGCGGGAGTTCCCTATCGGCAGCGCCAGGACCCAATACACACACACTCAAACACCCAAAACACTGGAGGCAAATTGCCAAAGAATGCCATGAAAATCGAGTGCAGAGCTATTTAACCAGCTGTTGTACTATTATTTATACGATTCAAAACGAATTTTCATTTCATTTTTTGCTCGTCTACAAAATGAAGTCAGCTTAGTTTTGGCAATTGGAAAAAGTTAACCAAAAGCAACAAATATGTTGCTATACTTTTTGCTATGTCAGCTATGAATCTAACCGAAAAAATAGAATTTTTGGCTGCAAAACAAAGTTTTCATCAAATTGAAAAAGCCAAAATGAAATGAAAAATGTTGTATATTCTAGGAACTTTGAAGAGAACATAGAACTCAAAAAAGTTTGTTTGCAGTCTTATATGAAGTCAAGAATAAAAGTCTGCTCTAAATGCTAAAAATAAATAAAATAAATCAAAAAAATCTCTATTCTGCTCAGGATACTCCCTTAGCAATTAGTCTCTCCCGAGAGCATAAAATTCTATAAATTTTCATATCCAATTTCCCATCACATGCTTAAACGTCTCGCTAGCCCAAACTTTCCCAAGCTTCTGCGGCCAACTAAAGAGTTCTATTAAAATCTGGTCTCATGTGAACAACAATTTTGACGTGATATGTGTCAATGTTCGGTGGATTGATTGGACGCGCTGGTCACGCCCAATGCGAGTCTGAAGTGTTGGTTTAGGCGAGATCCGTATGTTGTGCATGTAAATTGACTGGGCGGCTAAGCGCACCCCAGAAATAAAGAAGTAAGAACAAGAAAAAGAAAAGAAACTTAGTCCGCCCTGGATGATATCAGTGCCTGGAGCGAACACCCCACCTGGTGGTAGTTGCAGGCTTTGATAACTCAACGAAGCCAGATAAGCAATAAATTATTTATAACGTCGTCGCCGAAGCATAGCCGAAGTCCTCTTATCTAATCGCCGTGTAAATACACTTAGAGAAGCGCATAAAAAAATGAAGAAATTAAAGCTATTCCCTCAAAAAGGGGTTCAAATGGCTGCAAATGGGGTGCCTGGGGTGATATGCGATATGATATAAGTATATATTTATACATATAAATACATACATATATGTATTTAAAGACCACGGAAAGCGACTATAAACTTATGTCCACGGGGACAGGGTCTGCGGTAGGGGTCAGGGTAGAGGCAGGGCACGCGAAATTGCGACTTGCGACTCGCGTTGATAAAGGCAAGCGCCAATCATCGAGTTCCTCAAGTGTTTGTCACAATTATTTCTAATATTATTATTATTTTGCTGATATTTTATTTATTTTCGTAATATGTTTAGGTTCCAGGCGCATTTTGTCTGCATGATTCACGCGCTGAAATTTTGGACACACGAATTTGCGGTTTTCGTTTTTGAGGTGTTATAAAAGTTAAGTTGAGTTGAGTGGAGGCGGCGCCAGAGATCACATCTGAGTCTATTAATAACGATATTATTTTATCGACCAGTTTGCCGTTTTATAACACTTGTATTTCAGGTTTGCTATTTATATAGCAAGCCTTTGATATTTAAATTCATATCTTTACTATGAAAAGTAGTAAAATTTTAGGCAATTAAAATAGTCAAAAGAAAAAATTTTTTTGATTTATTTTTATAGATTTCAAATATTTTATAGATTTAAAAAAGCCAATACTAGAGCTAAAATAAAATAGCTAAAAATTTAGGCTGTAAACATATTTCTTGTTAATAAAAAAATATTAATTTTTTAGTATATTTTTTATTAATTTTTTTGTATATATATTGTTTTCAATTTTTAAAAAAGATTTTTGTATATGTCTTTTTTAATTTTTTTAATTTTTTTGTTTTATTTTTATTATTATTATTATTATTATTTTTTTTTTTTTTTTTTTTTTTTTTTTTTTTTTTTTTTTTTTTTTTTTTTGTTAATGAGATTGGAATAAATCTTCGTTTGATAAAAGAAAAATAATTCATCCACACTCTATAACTTTTTATAGTAATACCTTTTCTAAATTGATGTTGGTGAAACTTGGCATAGTTCTTAGTTTAATAAAAAAAATAAAAAATAAAAAAAATAAAAAAAAATATTTCATTACAACATTATTTAGCAATACCTTTTAAAAATACAATCTATATAATAAGACCTTCTATAGCTTATACAATATATGTTAACATCCTCTTTCAATTAAAAGCCCTATATTATCGCTTTATAAGCCATATAGCTAGATCTCCTATCACATAAAAGCCATGCAGTAAGACCTTCTATATCTGATATCCCATGTCTGATATCCTATAGAATTTCCTCAACAATCTTACAGACAAGTATTTGCTACCTCAAACACATAATTCCCGCATAAGTAAATAGCAGAGCTGAGCCCTTCCCCTGCCCAGGCCCTATGTGACCCTGTGCATGGGCTTTTTAAAGCGACTTTAAGCAAGAGCAAGCAGGCATAGATAAACAAAGTCTAGTGTATGTAAACGTTGGTGGGCCCACGAAGGGTTGCCTCTGGGTCTCGTTGGTCTAGCTGGAGGGGGCCAGGCGGCTGCGGGTTGGAGTCTAAGCATAGCCGTTACGTAGCGCAGATAAAGGCAACGGGCTGCCCGCCTCCTCGTCATATCCTTGTGCAAACACACACGTGTTCTTGACAGCGATTGCGCTTTTGCAACAATAAACACAACACGTAGTCCAAGGATGTTGCTTGTTTGCGACCAGCTGAGCGCACGTTGCTGATAACAGAGCAAAACTACAGTAGACCATCGCTATGTTGACATTTCGCTAATTAAGACCAAGCAGGCGGCGCTAAAGCAACTTCGATGCATTGAATAATCTACTGGTAATCATTAATATCCGATCTGCTTCCACTCTCATCCAACTAATCCCCATGATTTGCCCATGGCACTCGCCCGCTATCCACCCCGACGAGAGCGTAGTGTGGCAGCTAATCATATGAGTCGCCCGCCGAACCACAGCCGCGATAAATGCTCGGCAAATAGTCAAAGCGCGCTGCTGGCACTGCTGGCGCTGCTGTTGACCGTTACACAGGAGCACACAGCAGCACAGGGATCAGAGCGAGAAGGCCGCCAGGCCATTCTCACGACTCTGGCGCCCTGGCGCCAGCGAGTTGCCTCGTTGCACTTGCCCACATCTGCCATGCAGTGGCAAATGACAACTCCGACTGTCGCGAACGATGTGTTTCCACTGGATTTGGCATTATTTTCACACACGTATACACCTGTACCGCCCCCTCTGGCTGTCGTCTGGGCAGCTTGTTAGCAGTTAACATCTTTATGGTAAAAACATATTTATTCGCTTTTTATGCCTGAATTGATTTGTCGTCTTCATTTCGAACGTATTTCGTCTGCTCCCCCGTTTTCACTGTATTTTCTATACCAACTGAACCCTATAGATATATATATATATATATATGTGCGTGTATGTGTGATATACGAGAGCTACTACCATGTGTTAAGATGTGTAAATTCAGTTCACATATTTACATATGCCAGCGTATTCCCAAACGTTTCGTTTCTTCTTTTACACTTTTTGCTTTTGCGGTTCGCCAAGTTTGTTTATCCATTTAAATAAAAAGAAACAAAAAATGGTGAAAAAAACAGACACAACAACAACAAAAGAAACAACAACCGCAAGCTCATAAAATTGTGCTAATCAGCGACAAGAAGAGCGCCACGCTTAGTCATTCATAAATGCTTCGATTCCCGGTTATCCACATCACGAGATTTCTACGATGGAAATTTAAGGCTGTCTCCAGGGACAGATGAACGAGGACGGCTATGCTTACAGCTGTAAATGTGAATATATAGGAGTTGAATTCTTTTCAAATACTTTTTGTAATTGTCAATTTTCCTCCGATCTCAGTTCTTAAATACTCTAGGTAGTTCACGCCAAAGTATTCTTTAAAAAAAAAAAAAAATATAATAATATTAAAAGAGAGAAAATTAATGAATTTTTTGAAATTCTCATGCTGCCTTATATATCATCATCATAGTGAAGTTTTCACGTTCTGTTATAATATTAACTATTTTCAATTTTATTTTCCATACCATTTTTTCTTTCAGACTCTATTGTATTCTTATTAAAATAATATAAAACAAGTAAGAAAGCTCTAGTCGAGACTGCTCGACTACGAGATCCCCTGAACCCTTGGAGCAATAGATATTTCAATAATTTTTCGCGTCTTTCAGCTTACAGAAGAAACACGCACACACACACACAGACAGGCACGTACGCACACACAGGCACACATACACACACACGCATACAGACACACATACACAAACACACACGCATACTCACACAAACGCATACACACACACACATACACACACATACACAAACACATACACACACAAGCACCCACGTATAAACACGCATGGGCTGCAGTGTGCGCTTACTATGAGAACTTAATTGTTTAATAACTTTTTTTATGGACGTACGATCTTCATGAAACTTTCAGATTATGATTATAACATGAATATGCATGTAATTGCCAAAGCACAAGTCTCTAGTATTTGAAATACGCTTTTTACAAAAGTGTGGGTGAGGGGGTGAATTTAAGGGTGGGGGGTAAATTTTAACAAAAACCGAAATTGTATAAATTGCATATAAGCATACATTAAAAATTTGGACACTCTAGCAATAAAGGTGTAGAAGATATAATTTTATAACTGGTTTTCGATAAGGTTTTTTATCGATAAAAAAAGATCGGGATGAGTTATCGATTTTTAATGATAAACTTGATATGCGCGCTGTAATTACGGACATTCTAAAAGAAATTTGAAGTCTCTAGCTCTTATATCTTCTGAAATCGACGCGTTCATACATACGGACAGACGGACAGACGGACAGACGGACAGACGGACGGACGGACAGACGGACAGACGGACAGACAGACGGACAGGGCTAAATCAACTCAGCTCGTCGCCCTGATCAAGAATATATATACTTTGTGGGGTCTGCCACGCCTCCTTCTCCCTGTTACATACATTTCAACAAAACCATTATACCCTGATTTCCCATTGAAAATGGGTTCAGGGTATAAATAGGGCTACTATACCCTCAGTAAGTATTAAAAAATAATGTTTATAAAAGTTTACAAAACACAATTGCTAAAAATAAATATTTAGCATAACGCACCTCGAATTTAATTGTTAATTCACTTGTGAATATTTTACTCAATTTGGCAGTAACTAAATTTTTTGTGTAGGCCACAAGCCTCATATTATTTAGAAAAAAAGTACTATAGAATATGAAGTTTTATATTTGAAAGAGAAATCAATTATTATAGCATACATTAATTCGCTATACTCGTAAATGCCTACAGATATAGATAAGCCGTTAATTTACTTGAAAATTTTGTTAGCTACTGAAAATATTTTATTAAAAATAATAAAGAAATAGCAAAGATAAACTATACATAAGGAAAAATCCTCCGGTCCAGATATTCGAAAGGGAACTAATGTTAAAGACACGCTGAAGCTTTAGATTTATTGAAAAATCCAGATATCTGCAAAAACTAGTTGCTTTTATGTTATGTTATATAGGACATATCTTTGTTGACATTAGCCATAAAATTACTTTTGTTGAAAGTTTTAACCCGTGCACACAAGAACCATATACTATCTAAAATACTCTTTAATCTAAAAATACCATAGATTATAGTATATCCGATTCTAAATTAAGAGATTAGGTTGCAAAAGCTTTTATATACATACACGATATATTTTATAGAAGTATGAACTTAGTCATCCAAATTAGAAAGTATTATTAAGTATTTTGTTAAGTAAAAGGATTTTTAAGCCTGCTGTAGCAAATGATAAATGATGTTGATACCGATCTTTTCACTGACTGCAATATAAAAACTACATTCAATTCATTGTTAGCAGAAGCAGACAGACTGTCATTATAGCTATATCGATTATCTTATCAAATTTGCCAAAGTGACCATTTTGAGGAAGTTGGACTTGCTATAGATTATAAGTATGCTATAAGACATAAACTCAAAAGAGTCAAGAAACTACTTGTTGATCCAAAGGGTGAACGAAAATATAAGTAATCTATATCAATAAAGACCTATACCACGTTTATCTATCATAGAAAGAATTTGTCTATTTCTAATTTTAAATCAAGAATGTGAAAATCAAATTTCTAACGACTGGAAATCTGGAATCTAAGCAGCAAGAATTGCACTGAAAATATTTTATGAATCATAGAAATCAAGAATCAATAATCTTGTATGGTACATATCATTATCGAAGTTTGTATGAATATCACAAATTCAGGAATCATCTCAAGTTTGGTAAATTCCCTTAACATCTTCAACTTACTTGGCAGAGGCTTGGACTAGATTCCAATCGTATCCCTCCAGGACCTTCATGACGGCGCTGGTGATGCGCTCATCCTCCTTGCGTCCGCCTTGGCCGGCGGCGCGTTTCTGCTCGGCCTTCAGTGCATAGTTGGCCAGGACTAAAGTCTCCACGGGCTTGGCGCGTTCCGTATTCGTATTGGCGCTCATTTCGCTCAACAGAGTTTGCCGACGGCTGCGCGGCTTTTTGTCAAAGATACA
This sequence comes from Drosophila arizonae, assembly GCF_054131065.1. NCBI lineage: Eukaryota > Metazoa > Arthropoda > Insecta > Diptera > Drosophilidae > Drosophila > Drosophila arizonae. Next base: position 9,413,558 of record NC_142922.1, read on the forward strand.
GTTACAGTTATGGATACAGATATAGATACAGATACAGCTGCTCGGATCACTCAGAGACTTGGATAGACACCCACACGGCTGGCGAGGCGACGCGACGCGACTGACAAGCAAACTGCGACTGATCTGCGCCTGTTGACTGCTCGGCTCTCGGCAGTGTGTGTGTGTGTTTACATCGTCGGCTTGGCTCGGCTCGGTTGGGCTCGGCGATCGGAGATAAGCTCAAGACGCCGTTGGTTGGCTACTCGTCCGTCCGTCCGTTCGTCTGCCCCGGCTGACGATCCGCGGCGGGGGCGCGCACATAAAAATCGCGGTACGCGTGTAAACATTAACATGTTCATGTGAAATTAGGTGGCCCCAACCCCACAGATCCACCGAGACAGTTGCAAGAAACAAGACAGCCAGATGGAGAGAGAGAGAGAAGGGGAAGAGAGAGAGGGAGTGAGAGAGCGAGAGAGTGGGAAGATACGTACTGAAATTAGTAGACACTTTACAACCACATGTGGATTTATGACACCTCGACAAAGAGCGAGCCCGATGGAGCAGACAGGGCGACGGGGTTGCCCACTTGTTGCAGCTGTATTTGCGGCAGCTCGGCGATAAGAGCCACAAAACTGTTCGACATGGATAAAGGATCGTTAAAAAAAGGATGGGAGAAACCCTAAGAACGGGTAGCCCTGAGAAAATAATATTTAGTGAATGAAAATCTTGAATATGTAATTAAGATATTCAATTAGAAGTTATTGGGTATTAATTAATTCATGTACATTTAAAGTAGATTTTTTTTTTTTTTTTTGTAAATAATGTATATTAAATGTTGTATGAGTATATATATAAAAATAGCAAATAAATATTTAGTAATTTATTGAATAAGAAATATTTTATATGTCTTTAACATTTTTTATAAATTTATTTGTATTTCCAAATATATCAATTTTTTTTTTTTATATTTGTTGTTTGGTATTTTCTATAAATTGTTATAGAAGAGCTGATTAGATAATATTTTTAATAAGATTATCTCATTATATATTGATTATAAAATTATTAAAAGTATCTGATACATAAAGAAAAAAAATAGTCCATCTATCAGTCAAGTCTTCAATCTCAGCATAGACCAAACCTGAGACTCAATTCTACTTTAAACTGAGTTTAGTTAGATGCAGTAAAATTGGAAGAATATCGAATATAACTACACCTCTTCAAGGAACTGAAGGCTCAGACAAGGCAAGTAAACTTGAGCCATAAGCGGAACCTTAGGAACTCTTCTGACGGTCTTTCTAAAGGATATCATCATCATCATCAAATGCAAGTAATTGAGTAAGGAAAAGAGTAATTCAAGTGCAATACAAAATATTCCTAAAATTCAATTCTTTATCTATACTTCATATGATAGATGAATTCAAGCCAAAAACTTCTACTCTATGTGCATTTATTAATATATGAGCTCGCTCAGTAATACATATAACCTTAGTCAATCCCTTCGCCATTTCATTTGGATTGACACCAGATAATAACTTATATCCAAGAGATTATAAGCCACGCTTTTTGTTATTCTTACTCCTATTTCTAAATCTGAGTTCAACATAGTTGAAAACGCGACCATAGAATGCGACATCGTAAAATCACAAATCTTAAACGTGAAGAATAACTCGGTCGAAACTAGATGCTATTCATTTCATGGCCATAAAATGAATCGATGCGTATTTATGTTGGGCTTTTATTTATTACTGCGCTCTCTCTCTCTCTCACTCCCTATCTCTCTCTTTCTTTGTCACACTCCTTTTTACGTGGCTTCAACTGAATGTGACTTTTACCCGACATTTCTTCGTCTGCAGCCTGCTAGGGCTCGTTGGGGTTTTTTACAACTTTATAATTTTTACAACTCAATTAACTTTTTTCAACTCAAACGCCGCCGGCGAAACGAATAAAAAACAAAGCAAATCAAAAAGGAGAGAAGAAGAAGAACGCCGAAATGACCAAAAATTTAAACAATAAAACACGAAAATGCATAAACGAAATCATAAATACCTACTAGATACGATCGAAGCGATCGAAGACGCCTGCCAGATGAGCGTTTTATGCGATAAAAAGCAAAATGAAAACATTTAACGGTGGCCGCCTCGGGTATCCCCGACTGCAATGTACCCTACAGCCAGCTGGAAGCAGTGCTCCAGCCGTCCTGAAAGAAAAAGAGAGAGAAATTTAGAGATCGAACTTGATTTCGGTATAACTCTTCGAAACCAAAACTTCCATATTTATTTATAACCTGAAAAACTAATTAATAACTTAAAATTATTCGTTTTTTTAAACAATCTATAGAAGCATTGAGAAACATAGGTTTAATATAGAAATATCATATAATTTCTAGAGTATTTGCTTCGAATTTCATATCTTTAGTTTCTAAAGATATTGAAATCGATATTATACTGAATCGAAAAGTAACACAATAAAACATAAACATTCCCATTAGGTAGCCCCATTTAGTACTGTTCCAATCAGAAATCCATATACCCCACTTAGCTGTCACCAATATCTACAGGGTAGCAAGAAAATAACAAATAACAAAATATAAAAACAAAACTGAAGTGTCATAAAAGGCATCAAAATGGAAATAATACTCACAGCAGTCCCCACACTCCACACCTCTCCACCTCCCCACCTACCCCGCCACCCATTCACCCCTTCGCACACCTCCCCCCACTTCGGAAAATTGAATCGTGTCTAGCAATTTAATGGCAGCATCTAACAAGTTCCCCCATGCCATGCCCTGCCACGCCTCCCCCCTGACAAAGCAATTTTCTTGCCGGCGAACTTCAAAAGGCGCCGCCTTTGTTGATAAACAAAACGAGCGCCTGCAAAATGTATGAAAAAATGTATTAAAAAACAAAAAAATAAATACAAAATCGAATTAATTAAAAAATATTTTTATTTTTTTTTTTTTTTTATAGAAAAGCCAAAAGGCAAAATGAAAATTGTTTTTTTTTTATTATTATTTTTTTTTTTTTTAATTTTGCTGCTTCTTTTTCGTGTTGCTTTTGTTGTTGCAATCAAACTGGAGCAGCGCCAAAAGGTCGCGGAAAAATGCAGCAACATCAGCAGCAGCAGCGGATGCGACGACCGCTTGACAATTTTTGCGACTTGCCATGAAATCAAATTATTTGATCTAAGCCGCCGCCAGCAGAGCTTCAGCCTCTGCTCTGCGACTAAACGAAACCAAATGGCGCGTTCGTTGGAGCAGACGATGACGTTTGCAGCGCCAATGTTAGAAAATGCCCCTCTCTCCCTCTCACTCACTCACTCACTCACTCACTCACGCACGCACTCGCCAGCCGTACGACATGTGTTGCGGAAATATTTAGCAAAGCGAAGCGTCCGACAATACATGCCACCATCCCGCTCTGGCACTCAGCTCATTTGCAAGCAAAGACAATCAACGAAACGAACAACAACGAAAAATCGTTCGCTGCGCCGTCATTTTGTTTTATTGCTTCACACCTGATGTGAGTTCGTGTTTTGTTCGTTCGTTTGACCATCGGCACAAAGTCGGCCTCCCATTCGCCAGATCATTAATTGCCCCTAGTGTGTGTGTGTGTGTGTGTGTGTGTGTGTGTTTGTATTTGTGTTTGTACGAGTGGGTGTATACCAGTAGTTTTGTAGGTGTGGGTGTTTGTATGTATAATTTAGCGTAGATCGTAACCATTTACTCTTGTGTTGTTGTTGATTCAAATGACCCGTTGCTTTTCTTTGTTTTCTCCTTCAGCCAATCAGAGGAGGCTGGATTTGTAATCATTTAAATATAGCAACATCCATTAAATGTACCATATCAAGGAATTATTATATCATATGTACTAACTTAATATCTTACGTATACGTATATTACATACATGTGTTTATATTTGTATGTGTGCATGCATACATATTCATTTGTTTATATGTACTAAGAGAAATTGAATTCAAATACAATAAGAGTTGCATTATCTTTGATGTGGTGTGTGTCTTGGCTTATAAAAACATACAAAAGCTTGCTGCTGTGCGCTTATATATATATCGGCCGGCCGCCACAATTTAGTGACCAGGGACGTCATTTTGTGCAAGAACAACATGAAAATATATTTCAAATTCTATTGAAACACAAAACTGTATAAAAGCAGCCCTTTTAACAGTCGATTTTGCTTATATTTATTTATTTCTTTATTTAAGCATAATCACAATAGGCGAACCAATTTTTGATCGTGCGGACTTTGATTTTAATATCAACTTGATACATTCAGCAGCCAATTGACAAAATTCAAACCAGCTGCAGAAACAACTCGAAGTGAGTCATTAATACAAAAATATAATATTTGCTATTCGAGAAACTTATTTACGTGCATGAAAAACACAACCTTATCAATATCGTGTAAACAAACAGGTTCACCATCTAGTTCGCTAGCCACGAACCGATAGCTCCGCAACTATTTAAATGGTTCTCAAATGGAACTTCTGGTCGAGCCTGTTGTTGGTGTTGTTGTGTTCGAAAGATTAATTCTAGAAAATAATTTATAAAAGAAATTCAATTATTTATGTAAAAGTGCAAAGAAATACAATAAATAGAAGCGCAAAAAGTAAGTTAAAGCTGGTTTTATATAAATTTGCAACGTGCGCGTGCCAAATGGTGAAAATTGTGCGTAACAAAAAGCCAGAGAGACTGCTCCGGCCACAGTGCCCGTAGTGGTGGCAACTTTTTTCGTCTTGCTTTATGTGTGCTTCGTTATCGTGTACGTATACGTCGCGCTGACATACATGTGTTGGTGTGAAAACGTTGAAACAGTCAGGCTAGCAATGTGCTCGCTGTAAAACCAACAACAGTGTAAGAGAGACAACTCTACTGCAGCATGCATACGTGCGTGCGTGTATATATATACACACATATGTAGATATACGTGAGTGTATGAGTGCCAGGGCAAACGACTCGCTTGTATTTTTTCGTATGTCGCTGTCGTCGTCTCCGTTGTAGTTTTTTGCCTCAGTGCAATCTTAACAATATTTTAAAACATATTTGTGATATTTTTGGCGGTTCTTGTTGTTGTAAATGCAGAAAAATTTACACAAATTGAATGCTTTGATAGTGTGTAATGTGACAGACGTGCGAACACGTTCGCTCAAACAAAGCGCGGCTGAGAAATAAGAAAAAACAGTAAAGGAAAATCATTAAACAATACCTAGTTGAAAAAAATAAAACACCCAAAAAAAAAAAAAAAAAAAAAAAAAGAAAAATTGCCAAATGGCCAAAATGGCCCTGGCTTAAGCTGCTAAGAAATGTATAAAACGAATTGTTTTCGATATTGCGTAAATGTGAGTGCATCTGTGTGTGTGTGCTCTCAAAAACAAAAACAAAGAAAGTTGAAATGAATTTGTTGCCTTGTTTCCACTTATCATGACGTCGTCGTCGTCGTAGTCGTCGTCTCCAGTGTTGTTGTCGTAGTTGTTGTTCTTGTGAAATTGAAATCCAATTAAACGCAGTGCATTTTCAGCTGGAAATTGAAGCAAGCGTCAAGTGCAAGCAGCAGCAGCAGCGGAGCAGCCTGGCCACACTGTGACTCCCGAATCCGCCAAGGTAGGCATAAAAATACTCCTCATCCTTCTCTTTCTCACAGACAGACTGTAGCCAGACAGTTAGCCGTTACAATAGTTCGGGTTGAAAAAGAAAGAAGAAAAAAAAAAAAACAACAAAAACAAAACGGTGTATGCTGTTAGGTCGCCTCGTCCTCGACACCGAGGCCATTGACTGCAGCAGCGGAGTCGACATCGGCGTCAACGTTGACGTTGACTCCAAAATTAATTGCATAGATTGTTTTATTAGCCGTACATTTCATTGTGTTGTTGCTGTTGTAGTATGGCTATTGACTCTTGTTGAAACAACTGTTTGTGTTTGCGGCTTCTTCCTCTCCTCTCTGTTACCTTTGTGGCGACGGCGCTGTGTTTTACGGAAGTCTTTTTTTGGCGCCCGCCAACGCAACGTGCCGCTCATTGCTTTGCAATTGTAAAGAGGCCCCAAGAAATTAACATATTCGACACATGCATACATACATACATAGAAATACATACAAATATTGTATAAAAATTTGTGTGGTACGTCTGCCGGAACTAGCAGCAAGAACAGGAACAACAACAAGAAGCCGTCCCGCTGCACTCCCACCACGATCAGCTGTTGCTCTCACACGCAAGCATACAACAAACACCCACACATATGTATGCTTTGAGGGAGTAACAGAGACAGTGCGCGAGTGCGAATGCGAGCCTGCGACCGTCTCACTTGCGCACCTGTCAAATGATGGCAGCAACAAAACTAGAACGTGCATTTGAAAAGGCAACAAAAACGAACGGTAAACGTTACTTTTTTTCGGTAAACGAAACGACATGAGCGGAGTACTAATAAATCAACGTAGGCAAAGAAAGCAAACAACAATTACAAGCAGCTATGTGAATAGATATACATATATATGAGTGTGAATTTAAAAGCTTGACCAGTTTTGAGGTTAGAACTGGCCCAGCTTCATAGGTCACAAACCCACACAAACAGGCATACATATATACATATGTACACACACACACATGCACATGTAAAGATGAATTTTTGTTGTTATAGGTGCGTGTTGGACAACATCAAAAGAAAGCGCAGCAAATGCTGAGAAGAATGTAGATATCTGCAAGCCAAGGAAGGCAGAGGCACCTGCTATACATACATATTATAATAGACATCATAATCATTGTCTTCTATTTGAAGAAAGCAAAACTAACAACAGCAGCAAGCAAACATAATTTTGTCATTTATTTTGGTAGCGAGCTAGAGAAAATTTCAGCTCTACTGTTGCTGTGCGCCATTGGTGCCCAACTGCTTGAGATTTGTCTGTTTGCTGGGGCGCGACTCCATTTTAAATGTTTGTATGTATGCATATGTGTGTGTGCTGTGCTGTGATGTGCTTTTCACCACTGAAAGTGTCATTTAAATAGCATTTTTTGTTGTCTGTTTGCTGCTTCTTTTCTACTGTTCATCTCTAATTGTTTACCTACACACTCGCACACACACACATGCACGCACTCACACATACATACACACACAGATAGAAACATGCTTGTCTTTATTGTCGCTGCGGCTGGCAGCAGGTTATTGTTAGGTTTTTTCTTCTTTCGGTTATTTTATTTTATTTTTTTTTTAACCACCATGCATTTTTGCGCTGATTCATCGCTGAATGTTAATGTCGTCATGTTGATGCGCTGTTTCTGTTATTTTTAGATTAGAATTTACGCTGAAGTGGTGCCGTAAAAATCTCGTCGCCGATAACAACAGCGTTGCTATCGATCCGTCTACCGTTTAACTAGTCTAACTACGTAGTGAGCGCAAGCCTTTGAAGAAGTTCGTCCCCTTTTGCCAAAATATACCAGTGTGATAGGAACAAATTTCTCTTTTCATCAGTTTTTGAAGAATTCACATGTTAAGGTAAACAAATCTTGTTTTTATTTACCGTATCAAAATGCTGAATAGTCTTCGCCATTTGGGCATTACTGTTATTCGCAGCGAAGTTTTGCTTTTGCTGGAAACTGCAGCGTTTTGCATTTACAATTATCTTTTCAAGCTGATGTTGTTGTTTGTCTTCATCTTGTTGTTGCTGGGCGACGTGAGCGACGTTCAGTTTCGTTTTGCGTTCTTATCTAATTGACACATCGCACGTCGCAAGCTATCGTTTTGTTGTTCCTTTCTTTTTCAGTCATTTTTTTTTTTTTACATTTCGTGAGACTTACAGCTGTAGCTCAAAGTCGATATCTGTCACCAAGCTATCGATAATAACGCAGCTTGTAATATATTATTTTCATGTAAGACAAAAAATTAAAATGAAGAGAAACTAAAAAATATGTTTGTATAGATATACATCAATGTGTTGTTGTGCTTTTATACCCTGAGCCCATTGAAAAAAGTCAATCAGGCAGAAAGAGGCGTGTCAGACCTCATAAAGTATATATTCTTGATCAGATCCCTGTATATCACGCGCATATTGAGTTCAAAATATCGGTGACTACTCTCGTTATTTTGTTATCGATTAAAAACCGTATCGAAAAAAAGTTGTAAAATTATATCTCCTACACCTTCACAGCTAAAGCCTCCAAATTTTAAATGTAGACTGTGCGGGTGCAAATGCCGTTTCTTGTGTAAGCAGACAACTTAGAATTATTGAAATATCAGTTTGTCAAATGGTTCAGGGGATCTTGTAGTCGAGCAGCCTCGACTGGAGCTTTCTTACTTGTTGAAATTCATGTGAACATACATATACATATTTACATGTGTATATGTGGGTCGTTGTCATTTACCGTTAACTCTTCAAAAAGCGAATTATAATCGTGAGCTAATAAGAAAGAACTTTGTCTGATTGCAGCAGCCGGAGCGCCCGCGACTGGCACCGAAAGCCAACCAAACGCCTGAGCGTGCGCATAGAAAACGCATGAACAAAATACAACGGATCAGATAAAAGAGATAAGAAGTCGAAGAAGAGGCGCAGCAGAAAAAGCATCTAAAGCGGAAACAGACAAAAGGACTGCGAAAGGTTTTTATATACATATTTATTTAGTATAAAATAAATATGAATCAGATTCATATTGAAATTGAATGCAATTCCTTAATTCGTTTTCTTTTATGCAGGCGACGCCACACATATATAATATATATATTTATATATATTATATATTAAATATACATACATAACACAGCCACACCCACACTCAAATAAACACACAAATAAGCATGGAGCTGCGTGTTGGGAACAAATATCGCTTGGGCCGTAAGATCGGCTCCGGCTCTTTCGGCGACATCTATCTGGGCACAACTATCAACACGGGCGAGGAGGTGGCCATCAAATTGGAATGCATACGCACCAAACATCCACAGCTGCACATCGAATCAAAGTTCTATAAGACAATGCAAGGTGGGATTGGCATACCGCGAATCATTTGGTGCGGCAGCGAGGGCGACTACAATGTGATGGTGATGGAGCTGCTTGGTCCGTCGCTGGAGGATCTATTTAACTTCTGTTCGCGGCGCTTCTCATTGAAGACTGTGCTGCTGCTCGCGGATCAAATGATATCGCGCATTGACTATATACACTCACGCGACTTCATACATCGCGACATCAAGCCGGACAACTTCCTTATGGGCCTCGGCAAGAAGGGCAATCTGGTGTACATAATTGACTTTGGTTTGGCCAAAAAGTTTCGCGATCCACGCTCCTTGAAGCACATACAATATAGGGAAAACAAGAACCTGACGGGCACCGCACGCTACGCGTCGATCAACACGCATCTGGGCATTGAGCAGTCGCGACGCGACGATCTCGAATCGCTTGGCTATGTGCTCATGTACTTCAATTTGGGCGCCCTGCCCTGGCAGGGCTTGAAGGCGGCAAACAAGCGACAGAAATACGAGCGCATCTCTGAAAAGAAACTGTCCACATCGATCGTTGTGCTCTGCAAGGGCTTCCCCAGCGAGTTCGTAAATTATCTAAACTTCTGCCGGCAGATGCACTTCGATCAGCGCCCCGATTACTGCCACTTGCGTAAGCTGTTCCGCAACCTATTCCATCGGCTGGGCTTCACCTATGACTATGTCTTCGACTGGAATTTGCTCAAGTTCGGCGGCCCGCGCAATCCACAAGCCATACAGCAGGCGCAGGATGGCGTCGACGGTCAGGGCCAGGGTCAGGGTCAGGATGCAGCTGCTGCAGCGGCAGCTGTGGCCGCTGCTGCCTCCCATCAGCAGCAGCAACAGCACAAGGTCAACACGGCAATGGTCACAGCCAGCGGCAGCACACAACAGATGCTGGGCAGCAGTTCGGGTGCTGGCCAGACGCTCGCCATGCTCGGCGGCGGTGGCGGAGCCGGTGGCAATGGAGGCGCTGGTGGCCAATTGATTGGCAACGGGGGACTCAACATGGATGACTCGATGGCGGCCACCAATTCCTCGCGACAACCCTACGATACGCCGGAGCGACGTCCATCGATACGGATGCGTCAAGGCGGAGGGCTTCAAGCTGGCGGTGTTGTGGGTGATGTACGAAATGCTAAATAATATTTTATTGTTTAGAATGTTATATGCGAGGATGCGAAACAAAAACAGACGGCAACCGCCCCACACACACATACGCCTACGTACAGCAGCTGCAGCCTCCTACACACACATATATATACAAACACACATTTAGTATATTGCGCTCTTTATATATACATTACTATGTATATATATTGATATATAATTGATGTATGCGTACATAACATGTTATATGTATAGTTCATTCAGCGACCTGGTCGCTGACATGTTGCAGTAACACACACAGCCTACACCCCTCCCCACACACCCAGGCAACGAGAAGCAAACAGCTGCGCTTTCCTTTTGTATATTTTTGTTTGTTTTTTTTTTATGCTTAATTTTTTTGCTTTCTTGAATATTTGCGTTTTGCTTTGATGCTTCTGATAATGATGTGAATGATGATGATGTTGATGATGTTGCTGATGATGATGAATCATCAGGCAATGGTTATGATTAATATATGCTAAGTTTAACTTATAATTTTAGTTGATAAACAATTGCAAGTCGGCGGCAAAAAAGCGAAAGTATGCACTACAATTAATGCAAGCTCCACCTGCAAAATACCGTTATTCGTTAAACAACAATTTGTAATCTGTTGAAGCAGAGAGAAAAAAGGAGAGCGAGAGACAGGATGATGATATTGAATATGACAACAGTTGAAAACGAAGAAAACAACAGCGTAAAACAGAGACAAAGAAGAAAAGAGTGAAGGAGAAGAAGAGAAGAGCTCGAACTCAAAAACCAAGACACAAACACAAAGAGAAACCAACATCTACACCAACACCAACACCCACTCCAACTTCTACTCTAACACACACACGTATCACATCCGCTCTCTAGCTAGTTCTGCGTGTGTTTTGCATTTACACTGCTTAACAAAAAACAGGATAAACAAATTATTTGCATTTTGTTTACTTTTTTGCTCTGTACAACACGAACAACAAAAACAACAATAGTAGTAGCAACAGTAACAACAACAACAGCAACAAATGAGAAATTTATCAACCAACTCAACTGAACAAATGGCATTAACGATTTATATTAAATGAAAGGGCATATATATTATAAATTAATATTTAAATATTAAATACAAAAATGATGAGAAAAAAAAAGATAACGAAACATATTTTGAATATAAGTTGTAAGCTTTGAGTGTAAAGAAAACAAACAAAGGACACAATATGCGCCAGTGTCCCTAACTTTTAGACTAGTTACCTAGCATAAAAATATTCATATATTTGTATATTTATATGTATATGTATATACATTTATATATATATGTATACATATAAAATACAACTAATGATTAATTCATAAAACAACAACAAATTTAAGCAGACATTTCGTGCACCAACAACAACTACATACATACTTAAATCTAAGTGTATAATTCATTATGAAAACATTTTGAAAACAAGTAAAAAAAAAAAAGAAAAAAGAACTGCAAAAAAAATGTAATTAAATTCTATCCAACCCCTTGTAGCTTTAAGCAACTCTAATTTGTAACTAATTGATTGCAAACAAAAGGAATTTGTAAAAAAAAAAACACTTTATTTTTTTTTCGCCTGATTTACATTAGTTTTTAACTTAATAGATATGTGTTCAATATAATTTGCGAGCTCTGTTTCTGCGTATTTCTCAACGATATAATTAAAAAACGAAAGTAAATGGAAAAATAAAAACAAATATGTAACTAATAACTTAATACATAAACTATACATATATATACACACACTCACACCCACAAACACACACAAACACACACTACATAACAATGTACTTTGCATTATATTATATATTTTCAATTAGTTTGTTAAGTCGTTAAGGGGCGTCAGCTGCGCATTAAAATTATAACGCTAGCTAATAAATTGTAGCTATAATATGAAATTTGTCTATAAGTAATACCAAACCATTAAAAAAGAGAAACTACAATAAATAAACAAAATTGCTAAATATAAAAAAATCAAAATAACGAAAAACCAATTAAGTAAATATAAATGTAATTCGAATTCTGCGCAAGTCAAGATGATGAATTATGAATATAGAGACAAGAAATAAGAACGTGCAAAACAAAAGCAAACAAGCAACAAATTATCTTATGAAACACAACAAAAAAGGAAACTAAGCAAAAGATTTAAATTCTATTGATGTGAAACTCTATAAAACGTAAAGATTTCATGATTAAAATTTATATAACTTACGATCATATATACGTTTAGAAGACGAGCAAGTAAAAGCATAAAACAGAAATCTGAAAGTTAAATAAAAAAAATGCATTACGTGATATTTCTTACAAATTGTTTCATTTGTGTTCTTTTCTTTTCCTATAATTTTATTTCTTTCAATTGGTTCGAAAATTCTACCGTCGACTGAGCTGACTTTTAGTTTGAGTTGATTCCCCCAAACGCACGCCTTGTAACTTGACCAAAAGAGAAACAAAATTATAAAATAAAACATCATTTTCCATAGAAAACGGAAATGGAAAAGCCCGTTAGATAGTGTGTAAACCGGAGACGAAAGTTGGAGCAAAACGGAAACGAAAACGGAATTTAAAGAGTCCGTTAGATAGTGTATGAACCACTGCTGAACCACTGAACTAGTTCGCGAAATGCAAAAGCAAAAGCAACTTAACTGAATGTACATAAGAAATTTATTCAAATAAAAACAAAAACAAAATAACCTTGTGTGATTTTCCTTCTAAATAGCGATTTATCAAAGAAAACTAAACTAACTAAACATAATAATTCAACTCTGAATGGGAAAGGAGAACAAACTATATACTTAAACGCTAAATGTATGACAAGTCCATACGCCGTAAGAAAAATACAAATATATATATATAAAACAAATATAGAAAACGAAACAAATTATAAAAAAAAAAAAATAGAAAAAAAATGGAAAAAATATTACGAAAAATTTGGAAAATTTTGTAAAATTGAATGTATATGTATATTGAGATTAGAATTTTTGATCTAACCTAATTAAACCATTGAAAACTATGTATGTATATGCGATATATGAACATTAACAAACCACCAACAGTGATATGAGATACAAAATAACCAACAAAGAGTTCATAACAATAATGAAAGTAAAAGAAAGATGAAGAAGAAAGAAATCGGAAATCGGAAATCAGAAAACTAATTCAAATTAAACATAAAACAAATTATAAAAACAATAAATAGCTACGAGAGAACTAAAATAGCAACAACAAATTTCCATAAATATTATTGATGTATATTATTATTAATAATACATAATTAAAATTACATTGAAAATGTCAAAGAATAGAATTTTCTGGAGCAAATTTTAAGGCAGAGCAGCTAAAGAAATTAGGTACATATATCAAATGAACTCTGATACATGCACGCATATCTAGTATTTCATTAGCCAAACCACACACAAAATTCACACTCGCATCCACATTCAGACACACCCACACACATACACATCCCAACACCCACTCACAAAGTTCAATAGCATTTGAAACACATTGAACAAAGAACTCATAACAAAGATAAAACGAAAATTAAATAATACTAACTCACATTGCGAAATCAATGTTTAAGTCAAACTAGAAGCGAAAAAGGGTAAATGAATAAAAAAATAATTAATAAGTAATCCATTAAATTAACAAATTGCAACAATATTAGATACACGAAGAAAGCGAACGTCATTTACTGGTAATTGTATGTAATTAATGTCGACAAGAAAAACATAAGAAGAACGCTAAAATGAATAAAATCTATGATTTTGAAAATAGCTTAGCTGGCATTTTTCTTAAAAACAAACTGCAAAATGTTGTTCAACCAACTTTATATCCATTGGAGCAAGGTAATTTATTTTTAAATTTCGCGCCTAAGTCGAACCGCGAAACAAATATTTTTTCTTGCAGACGGTCACACTCATTTATCTGTAAATGTGGTGAAGAGGCGACTGCAACTGTAAACGATACATTGATAGCTACGACAAAAAAAGTATCATAAATATACAACACGTGTATATTTATTTTAGTTCAGCGAATTATTAAAGTTTGCAACAATTTTACATGTATTAAAAATTAATTTATTAATTTATTTTCAATTAAGCTGGGAACGTGACGTTTTCGCGTATATCGCTCATCTCTAGATATGCAAATTGCGCCTATCGCTCATCTCAATTACCACACACTGCTCCCTATCGCCCATCTCTAGTAGCCCAACACAAGTTTGCAAACGAAAAGGTATTATTTTGTAACAATTAGCCATAAAGTTTATACGATTGCTGATTATCAACAATATAAATAAACAATAACATTTGCAATACTTGCGCTGACATACAGGCTACCTCAGAGCGACCAACAACAACAGCTGCAACATGGGCGCAAGGCAATCGCGAGATCCACGTTCCGTTTCAATGGAAAATCCAACTCCTGCCGGCGTCCTCGATATATCCGACGATGTGGTGAAACGCCTGAAGCAGGGTATATCACAGCAGGGTAAAGTACACAGTCCGACAAAGAATTGCAAACAATTGCAATTGCGCCGCTAAGCTTTAAGAACTTACTGTGGCCAAGTGTTATGCAACAATTTGTCAAATGATCATTTATTTATATATAAATTGTATATGCAAACTAACGGAACTTATTGCGACTTGCAGCACGCGAAAATGCGACCGTTGCGGAGGTGTCGAAACCGGTGCCGAAACCCCAGGAATCGCCCAAGAAGGTGGTCGTCAAAGAAGTAGCCCCCGCACCCCCAACAGTTGTCTACCAGGCTCCCACGCCCATCTATGTGCAGGGCGGCGGACACACGATCAGTGCGGCTGATGTGCAGCGTCAAATGAACCAGGAGCTGGTCAAGAATGACGAGCTGTGGAAACAGCGTATGCTGAAGCTTGAGGAGAATCTGAAAAAGACCAACACCATCATGGAGACGGAGTATGCGAACGCCGTCGAGGGTGTCCACAAGCGGTTTGTGAGCACAGCGGCGGCGCATAAGGTCCCACCATGCGGAGACCTCAAGGGCCAGCTTCTCGCCTGCTATCGTGCGCATCCCGGCGAGACGCTTAAGTGCATCGATG
This sequence comes from Drosophila arizonae, assembly GCF_054131065.1. Lineage (NCBI taxonomy): Eukaryota > Metazoa > Arthropoda > Insecta > Diptera > Drosophilidae > Drosophila > Drosophila arizonae. Next base: position 9,428,730 of record NC_142922.1, read on the forward strand.
AAGTGACCCAGTTCAGGCAATGCGTCGATGTGCATCGCATCAAGAAACTGGATGCCGAAGCCACAGCAGCCAAAGCGCCAGCTGCTGCTGCTGCTGCCAGCAAGGTTGCTGTTAAAGCTGGTTAACGACTTGTTGAACGTTTGAAATTGTTTCTTTCCTATTTGGTTACCCCAAACTTAAAAGCCTTCAGAGATATGTTTAAACGAGAAGAGCGCTATCAAGAGCGAGTGTCATTGTGAACCATAGTAAATTAATTTAATATACATAACAAAGATGTGTTTGTCTATTGCAGATTGTTCATTATCCATCAATGATCTTATAAGAAACGGAAACTGTCTAGTCGATCACTCAAGTTTAAATTGCAATAATTTCTTTTTATTTATGCTTATTTTTCTTTCTATTTTACTAACATTTTGTTAGAAGTTAACTACAAACCCGTAAATACTATATAGCTCAACAAAACACACACAGGCACATATATATATGCATATGTGTGTGTAAATAAGGATTACAGCAGCTGCACGATCAGCCAAGCGGCGAGTAGCGGCAGCAGTGTGAGTCTCAGAGCAGCGGCACTACTTTTACTCTTGCTGTCGCCGGCGGACGACAGATGGCGCTGGCACGATTCATCGAAACTTTTCACTGGACCCATGCAGCCGGCATAGCTCATCACATAGGCCAAGTAGTTCTGCTCGAAGACACCGCGCACCAGACTAGAGCCTGGACCGCTGGCAAACACAATTACATCCTCGCCGCCGTGCGTCTCGTCCTTCAGCGCCAGCGTGGCCATGTGGCGGTAGGTGGGTGATTCGATTTGTTCCTTGGTGTACATCTTGAGCGCCCGCCACACATTGGAGCTGTTTGCGGGCTTTGTCTCATTGGCCAAGTGGTCAAAATAGCCGGGTCCATTGGCATAGGTGATGGTCTCATACACCATGGGATCCTTGGGCTTGTGCAAGTTTGCAGCACCCAATATATCAGCGCCACGCTCCGGATAGCCATTGAATGTGACAGAATGTGAATGATCCGCCGTCACTATAATCAGCGTCTCATCCGAATCGGTCATCTTCAGCGCCGCCTGCACGGCCAGGTCCAGTTCGTAGACCTCGTGCAAGGCAGCGCGAGCATAGTTCTGATGATGACCCTGGTCAATGCGCCCGCCCTCGACCAGCAGCACATAGCCCTTCGACTTGTCGCCACGTTCCAGCACTCCGACCGCCGCCTCCGTCATGTCCTGCAGCGAGGGCTCGCCCTCCTCACGGGCAATCGAGTAGGTGATGTGATTGTTGCGGAACAGGCCCATCAGATGATCCACCTCCTTCACATCCACCTGGAGCAGCTGCTCTCGCGTGTAGACCAGCTTCGCCTCTTTGCTGTCATTGGCATGTCGCTGCAGCCACTCAGTGGCCAGATTGCGATTATCGCCGCGCTTGCAAATGGTCTCGGTGCCGCCCTCGAACTGGACGGTCTTCACCTCCGACTCGTTGAACGCGCCCATGGGCGACAAGCCGCCGCCTAGCACCACGTTCAGCTTGTTGCCGGGCGCATTCTCCACAAGCTGGCGCGCAATGTCCGCATGGATGCCCACTGACTCCTGAGGCACTTCCGTGTCGCACTCCCAGTCCCGATGATAGATCCTTGCATAGGTTGCCGCAGGTGTGGCGTGTGTTATACGTGTGGTAGTCACGACGCCGGTGCGCTTGCCCTCGCGCTGTGCCCAGTCCATGATGGAGTCGAGTCGGCCCTGGCTGGCGTTCGTCGTTGAGCGCGTCGAGTCCATGCCAATGGCTCCATAGTCGGTCTTGACGCCAGAGAATATGGCCGTGGCTGTGCCCGCCGAATCCGGCACCTGTTTGTCCACGTTGTAGGTCTGCCAAGGACAAAATTAATAGATTATATTTGATTTATGGTTGATGGTTCAGGATACTAATTCGACTCGATGACTGAATGAGCCTCTGATTGGCACGATATAAGGAGAGGTCCATAAAAAGCAATCAATCAGCATCAATCAGTTTAGTCTGAATAATATATTAATTGCATAACCTGATTGCTTAATAGACTGAATGATAAAATTACAAATATAAGGAGAGATTGAGAAAGTGCATTCATCAATCGTAAGCTGAGATGGCGCTTGATTGAACCATAGATTTCTGAAGTGATAGGCTAGACAATTGCTTGATTGACTAATTGACTCACTAAATGATTGACTAGCTAAATTATGCCTTAAGTTTTAGCAGTTTGATATGCTTAATAGACTGAATGATAAAGTTACAAATATAAGGAGAGATTGAGAAAATGCATTCATCAATCGTAAGCTGAGATGGCGCTTGATTGAACCATAGATTTCTGAAGTGATAGGCTAGACAATTGCTTGATTGACTAATTAACTCACTAAATGATTGACTAGCTAAATTATGCCTTAAGTTTTAGCAGTTTGATTTGCTTAATAGACTGAATGATAAAGTTACAAATATAAGGAGAGATTGAGAAAATGCATTCATCAATCGTAAGCTGAGATGGCGCTTGATTGAACCATAGATTTCTGAAGTGATAGGCTGGATAATTGCTTGATTTACTGATTGACTCACTAAATGATTGACTAGCTAAACTATGCCTTAAGTTTTAGCAGTTTGATTTTACTGTTAATAAACCTCTAGAATGGTAGACTGATTAACGTACAGATCACGTAATTTTTGCATTGAATAATCATGACTGTTTAATTTATTAACTGACTAGAAATTTGCATCATTGATCAACTTTCTGAAAGTACAAAACTAGCCACTTACCTTGGCTAAACCTGTGAAGGGAAACTCATCAAAGGACAGCATTTCCTCCTCGCCATGGCCATGCTTCAGATACTGTCCCTTGTAGATGCGACCGGCACTGATCGTGGACAGGCCCATGCCATCGCCAATGAAGATGATAATGTTCTTGGCCTTGTGCTGATACGAGCTGTCCTTGGCCCGTTTCGCCTTCTCAATAGTTTTGCTCAGCTGCTTTAGGCCCACTTGCCGCCAGAATTGTGCATCTATAATCGGAAATTGGAAATGAGTTAGGCACGATCGCAGCTCGTTGTCGATTTTTCTGATTATTACTGGTGAAACCCACTTGGCACTCGACAAGTACGACTCGTACGGCCGATCATATCTAGAATCAGCCGCAACGACTAATTATTTAGATTTACTTTGCCATAAAGACAACACAAATATCTGGAAGTCGTTCGTTGAGCACAAATGCTCCATTAGTAACGTTTCAACGGCACTGTAAATCCCCCACCATGCCGTTTTCACATCCATTGGTTATGCGAACGTGCTATTCTATTTCTGGAACTGGGTATTTATTTATTGCACTCACTAAGCTTCAATTAACTAGGATTTCCCATTTTCAAATGTTTAAATAATTCATTTGATAAACAGTAGTATTTATCTGTAGCTCTACATATATTCAGCCATTTGACATTTTATGGGGGTAGACATATGTATGTATATATCTAATGCAAATTTCTGATACCCAGTATACAGGCGTATATATCGAAAGGGTATACATACATACATATGTATGAGATCTTGAAAGATGTTTCGATTTATATTTGCATTTTAATACCTTGCTATTTTCAAAATAAGGTATACTCTCTTTTAACATTTTATATTTATTTATATTTATCTATTTTATAGGGTATGCATGCGTTTGCTCTCTTCTATAATTTGCAAGTAATATTTTTTAAAATTTATTTGTTTTATATATGTATGATCATCTTAGTTATGCAGTCGACGTTTGCTTGAACAGCACTCATCCCATATTCTTCTACCGCAGCTCCCCCTTCCACTACACCGACTACACCCACGCACCCGCACACTTCAGCTCCTGCCTATCGTCTCCCATAAATCGTGACACTGACGCACGTTACAGTTAAACCGCGTTGTCAGACTGTTAATTCGAATTGTCAATGAAATCGATGTGGATAATTAGAGGCTTTCGGCCGTTGCTAGTTTAATTATCACAATTATGGATAGAATACGCCGTTGGCTGTACCCCGAATGTAACACCTGTGACAAACTGTGAAAGGGCTCTAATTAATTGCTGTTTGTCTGATTCGATTGTGTTGATGTTGACATTTGGTTAGCACGCAGCTGAATCTCTTTATATCTTAATTAAAAACTGTTGTCGCCAATTGAAGCGCCGATGCTTTTGTAACAAAAAATTTCAGTCAAATTGAAGTTTTGCGGAATTTGAACAAAATAAAACTAATTATATTATTTCTATTTAAAAAAAATTTTTATTTTGAAATTTTTATCGCAGCTAAATTTTGGAGTTTTATATCAAGGATTTCCATATACTTATGTGTTTCCGGCATATCTTTCAGCTAAGTAAATAGAAAATATTTGGAATCTGCATTTGGCACGAGTGTCATGAATATTGAAGCGTATATATATGTATATTTTAGCTGATTTTTATATATGTATGATTTGATTATTGCATTTGTTATGGAACTAATTTGCTGTTATTATAAAATCCATTTAATACACTTTTGTCTAAAATACTAAAAATATATTAAGAAACATATTTTTATATATATAAGATATATTTAGTATATATCTGAGAAAGTCAATTAGAAAACGAGTTTTATTGGATAAGAAAGCTTCTTTTTGGCTACTTGAACAAGGTGGCAAAAAACTTGTGCAAGTCATCTAGAACCCGTATCTATAGGGTATTTTTGTTTGTATATTTTCTTTGATATGTGCTCACTGAAGAAGACAATTTTTGTTTATTTAATATTTCTAAAGAAGCAATTTAAATAAAGCATTTAACTTAGAATCATAATTGCCTGACATTTTAATTACTTAAGATGAAGATAAATGCCTAATGAGAATTGTAAAAAATAAATCTCTGATTTTTATTTAAAAAAACAAATGATTCATAAAAAAATAAATATGAAACTATTATGGCTGGAATTCATTAAAAAAAAAAAAAATATTTTATTGTTGTCTGGTTCGTATACATAAGGGAAGGAGAATATGTTGTACTTGAATATTTTAATAAAAAAAGTATTAACAATTATTTTTGCTATTGCGCAATTAGAACTTTTTCCGTTGATTTACCAATTTGCACATGGTAAATTAAAATAGTCATATATAATATACGTCCATCTATTTTTTACTTTTCGAAACGACACTTATTTAAATAGCATTTTCTATTTTTCGTTTTGCTATTGCATAATTGAGCTGGAGCTGATTGAGTCGAACTAACACGTAGCAATAAAGCGAATGCGAAATTTGTTCGCCTGCTCACGTGCCTAGACGCAGTTCCTCATATACCCTAAATGGCTCGCATATTTACCTTCCGAGGCGGGGTCCTGCTTCTCAGTGACTTGGAACTCGGGCCCAATGCCGTTGCTTCCCGATGCGCTCAGAGTTTGTATCACTGGCGGCGGCTGCACTGTGGCCGACCAGGCGCCCAGAGAGATGACGAGGAGTATCAATAGAACCGATTGCATCTTATATGTATGTAGAGGTGATTGAGTCGAAGCTGGGATTTATTTATTTATGGACCGTAATAAGTATATATTAATTATCACAGTTATTGTTACGTTCTAGCTGTCCATGTAGAGCAGTAGAGCTGAGAAAGCGTAAAACTAGTTCAATTTCACGGATCGCGGGTCTTGAGAACGGACACGAGCTCGCGAATGGGTCACAATTAGCGGATTTGCGACGACTGACGACTCGGCATACGCTGAAGCGCCGTTATATGGCAAGCACGATCGTTGACGATCGGCGGCTGTGCACGAAGCGGGCAAATGACGAGCGAACGACGTCTAGAACCGGGAGCATTACGAGCAAGCTGCTTATTGTTTTCTTTTGTATTGTTTTGTGTGTGTGTTTTTTACGAAATGCAGTACAGATAAACACATTAAAAAGCAACAACAATTGGTCGTCTGTGGGTCTCGACCGGCCATAAAGCATCGTTTGGTGTGTTTTATTATATTTGCGATCGACAGTTAACGGCCACGGGCCAACAACATGTGCCAATACGTTGAATTACGGCTTAAATGGCACGTGAATCTGGTGCCCAAGCAGCTGTCCGTCGGCTGACGGGCCGGCTCATCGCTTTATCAGATCTCGTATCTTATGCGTGCTGCTGCAGATGTACTATTTCAAGAATTGATAAAAGATTTCCTCTGACATTTGCGTATTGTTTGCATTATCCGAACTAAAGCTGAAAAGCAGAAACTCAAATAAAATTAGCTTGAATCAGACAAGGCTTTATTTGTCTTGGATTTAGCGGCGCTATCTACTAGGGTCTCTCCACTTCTTACAACCTCGATCAATGTCACTCATAATTCCATATGGGCGCCAGTCTCTTCAATCTGAACAACATATGATGGGTCAGGCGACTAGTCGGACAAAATTTTGACTAAAATTGGTTCTATTGTCCGATTTGCAAGTGAGGCTCTACTGAGTTAAACGAGATCGCGAGCTCATTCTAGATCAAGCGTAAATTATTCATTTGTCAGACGTCATATGTTCTTTTGGCTTGCTTTTCTTTTATGCAGTCTTATCACTAAACATAGACTTTTTATGCTTAAGACGTCATACATACATACACGTGTCAGTTTTGTGCTTTAAAATAAATATTTTGAACCTATTTTAGCTCTTTTTTCGAGTTGTTTGTTAAAGGTGAACATGAGGCATATATAATCTTACGTTATTTCCATTGAATATAAAGTAGATCTGCTTAATAATTTGATTAACTGCCAACAGTTATTCTGTGTTTGTAATTAAACCTGTTTTGATCAAATCAGATTTTTATTATTTTAAGTTAGTTTTTCCAATTACATCACATGGAACGAGCTACTCTATATCAAATGGCAGCTATAATGATTTACTTTTCAGCATATTACTTATTTAGGTAATATATTTAATAGCAAACAAAGTTATTATATATATAAAAACATTCGTAGACAATTAAATCACTCCATATACACAGGTGCAGAAAAAAACATATTTTGTACTTCAATTTTTTTTTTTTTTTTTTTTTTTATTGACAATAATTAACAAAATTATAAAAAACAGAAATCAATTAAAGTTTCCATTAACTAGGCCTAGCACAGCTTAGTACGCTATACATATATATACATATATATATATTCGCATATTTGAGAGAATTAAATTGAATTGTGGACTGGCAAATGTGGGTCAAGTCTGCCAGAGAGCACTGTAGAGTGCCCAAGCGTTCAGTGTTCTTTTCTTTATCTGTGTAACTGCATTCTGATTGTGCACGTTTTTAACGGGGCAATGTAGAGGCCGTAAAGACTGTAAAGAACAGTTGGAAAACGCAAGTGCAAAGAAAAGTAAACTTCAATTCGAAATGACGTTAAGTGACGATTGCCCGCGATGATTGCAGTTTTCTCTTTGCTGCTTAATTATCACACTGGATTGCTTTATGGCTCTCATTTCAGTATTTGTTGTTGTTGTTGTTATAGATCTGTTACGCATGAGTTGAGCTGCTGCTGCAGCTAACTGTTAACATGACAGTTATATTTGGCATTGTCATTGGCTGACGACCCCCGCACAGCGACCGACCGCAAATCAAATAGTAAATTCCGCCCACCTGGCCACGCCTCCATTATCAGCCCGCTCAGTGCAACATTTTTTTGCGCTATTTACTGTCAGGTTTATTAAAAATTATTCATGTCACGTAAAAGTTGCTGTTTTTTTTTTTTTTTTTTTTTTTTTTTTTTTTTTTTTTTTTTACGTACTACAAGTATAGTAATTCCATGAAAGGTGTAACAATTTTCACTAGCATTACAAACGAATTCCGTATAAAATTTGTGCTAACAAAATAATAATATATGTATGTATGCGTATAAGTATAAATAATATGTAAAGAAGATGTAATTGGGCAAGTGACTAGCAAATGAAACTGAAAATCAATTAAACTAAATATATGTATGACTCAGTAGTTCTAGCTCTGATCCCGCTGACTATGAGAATCTCTTCGAGGTGTAGCCGCTGCGCACGTTGCTTGTGGTCGCTGATCTAACGGTCGTTCGGCTCGTTTTTGTTAGCGTGGCATCACTGTTGCTATTCTTGGTGGATTCTGTGTTGTTGTTGTTGTTGCTGCTGCTATTGCTGGTGGTAGAGGTGCTGTTGATGGTGGTGATGCTGCTGCTGCTGGCGCTCATTGCCAGCGGACGACGCGGCGGCATCCGCTCATTGACAGCGTCTAAGCCCTTCGCCTCGGCAAAGGAATGAATCTGAGAGGCTGCGGTCAGTCCTTGCAGCGCTGTCAAATGGAAAATGAACAAGTTTTCATTTGACCAATTTTATAGCATTTTGAAAAGATACTGTACTTTATGCCTATTGCATAAATGTATTACCTCAATCTGACAACTACATAAATATATACAATGCTAATAATTTATTATTTTCATTATTTTATCACTTATTTTTTTTGCTTACATTATCTGAGATAGGAGCCTTTAAAGTTTCCATACTTCTATGTTCTATGTTCTATGTTCTATGTTCTATGTTCTATGTTCTATGTTCTATGTTCTATGTTCTATGTTCTTTGTTCTTTGTTCTATGTTCTATGTTCTATGTTCTATGTTCTATGTTCTATGTTCTATGTTCTATGTTCTATGTTCTATGTTCTATGTTCTATGTTCTATGTTCTATGTTCTATGTTCTATGTTCTATGTTCTATGTTCTATGTTCTATGTTCTATGTTCTATGTTCTATGTTCTATGTTCTATGTTCTATGTTCTATGTTCTATGTTTCATTGATTCGTTTTGGTTTCCTTACCCTCTTTGAGTGAATCACGCCCACCAGATAGAGCGCCCATTGGCAATGCGCCCGTGGGCGTCAGGCCCTTTAGTTTCAGCACGCTCTCCGACTCTTCCCTGCAAGGTGTACGACAGTTAATATGCTTAAATGCCAGGTTAAATGAGAATCTCTGCTTACCTCAGCACCGAGAAGACACGCGACATTTTGCCAATGGCGCGTATTTTGTTGCGAATTATCTCCTTGCGCAGCGCCGACATAGAAGCTGCGAATACGTAGAGTTCAATTACTTGGGATAATTCAAACGAAAAGCCATCCAATCAACTTTATATATATATACAGCTATATACATTTTAACAGCATATCTAGGCAACTCTGGTGCGGGCACGTGCTCGACAATATTTAGGCAAAGCTTTGTGCCAAAGCTGATCAAAGGTGTGCAAAGCTCTCTCGCAACACGGAGCTTACCTGGCTTACTGGGCGTATTATTGTTATTGTTATTATTCACTGTCGCCGGCACGAGCACAATTTTCTTTCGCAGCTCTACGTACGGCCGCCCCAAAATAACCCATATCCCAACAGCATCCCACAAATAGGGGGCGTGTTTATTCAGTGGTTGGTTGGTTGGTTATGTGTTGTTGTTGTCGTTGTTGATGTTGTTGTTGGATTATAATTATAAATTTTTTTTTTTTTTTGAAAATAATTTGTGGTAATATTAGATTAGTAATTTTTTGTGTGAATTCTTTGTTTTGAAACACTTTTGCAGAATGTTTTTTCCTTAATAAGTATGTAAACTTGATTAGATTAAACATATTCTTATAAATCATATTATCCCCTTATCAAGTGTGTCTTACGGCTAATACTTTAAGTCTTAGCTCTATACTATATTGTACTTATTACAATTTAAAATTTATGGAATTAGCTTGAATGTATCTGAAACCCTTGTGAATCCCCTATATTCTCATATGATCTTGCGTAGATCTGAAGCTCATCAAATATAATATGTAGCATAATAAATATGATTTAAGTAAACTGTTTAAAACATAGAATCAACGTTCTATAGTCAATCTCTTATATTCCCAGACAAAATTCATTTAATTATATTTCAATACTGCTAGTCAAAGATTATATCAGAGCTCCTTCCAGTTTGGATTATCTCAACATATAAATTATATAAAAAATCTCCTACAATAATAGCTTACTACTGCAAAGGCATTTCGATATCGATATGCCGATAATAATTGTTGTCTTTGTTGTATTGTGTTCAGCTATTGTGGTGCATACGACATTAAACATACATATATACACGCACACACACTTACACAGGCACATCATCAATCTACATGGATTGCATGGTATTAGCTGATATACATACCCTCCTCCAGCTCGTCATCGGGGCCTGCGACAAGCTCGTCGTCGGAGCAAATGTTGAGAACATTAACCAGCATCTCCGTGACCTAGGATAGAATGTGACTTGGATTGGAATAAGTGTTGCTTGACTTGGCCCCGACAAGGGATGGGCGGGCGAGAGGGGAGACTCACCTTTTCGCCAACAAAGGGCAGGGACCAGGTGAAGACATCCATGAAGTTGGGCAGCCAGTAGGGATGCGGAGAGCAGTTGAATTGTCTTATGTTCATCACGTTGTTCTCGTACTTGAGCACAGCTGCCTTTTGTCAAATGTTGACGATGCGTTTTGACAAAAATTTGTTGCGAAAATATGAAAAACAGAGAGAGCCAAACAATATTTACGGGGGAGGGGGCAAGACAAATAAAAGAAAAATACTCGATCTATAACAAGCGCAGCGCTGTGCAGCTAACGATTTCTTGCTGTTGTTGTGTAATTTAAAAATAGCCAACGACGAGCGAACAAATTCAAATATACAAATGTGGCTAAATAAAGTTGATCGTATTGGCCAAGTCATACCTTGTTGTTGTAAACATCCAAATAGTTGGGCGCCGAGAAGATGGTGATCAGCGAGGGGAAGCCCGTTACCTGATTTTTCCGATACATGCGATAGCTGCAAGTAAACGAATCGATTTGAGAAAGAGCCCCAGTCTAAACTTAAACAATCCAATGATAAATAATCAAAGCATATATTAAATATGTAGTTTCAAAAAGGAAAGCCTTACCCCGCATCCTGAGCCTCGTGCGCCCGGACTATGGAGAGCAGATTGTTCTTTTGCAGAAACTCACAGCAGGCCGCGTAGCTGAAGAAATAGGAACAGCCGCGCACCGAATTGTGTGAGAAGAACTCGGTGGTCTTCTCATTGCCAAAATCCTCCAACGGATCGGACCATAACAGATCACACATGGGCCCATAGGCGGGCGGCTCCCTGAATCGATTCAGCTGCAATTCGCACAAACGAGACCAAAACAAAACGAAACGAGAACCAACAACAATTTTGACAGACGATTGTAAACATTTCAGCGAGACAGTCGACTGCCAAATTTATTACCGTCTTGATGTCGTCGAGTGTGAAAATCTCGGGCGATAGACCGCCGTGTATGCACAGAAACTGTTGGTTGAGCAGCGCGGCGAGGGGCAGGCAATCGAACGCTTCCATGCACGCATCGTAAATACTTTCCGAATATTTAATAATGCCTGCAATGCCAAATGGATCGAAAACACAATAAGCAAAAATACCAATAAGGTGTTCGAGATTTATGCACTTCTTGTTGCTCTTATAATGACAGTAAGATATACATAATAAGTGCTAGCATATATCTGACTTTCTTGACAAGCTTGCAAAATATTGAATTAAGGATTTGTACATTCTTAATTTGTCAGGTAATTAGTTTTATAGCATGATTTGAAAATCAAATATTATTTTTGTGTTTATTAAGGCATAGGTTTATACATATAAGCTGGATATGAATTAGAAGGAATGATTGTTGTCACAGGCCAATGGCAATATTTCTACTATTGTGCTACAATTTCCATCATTACAATAAATTACTAACAGTACCAACCACAGTTCTGGGGTAGAAAAGTGGACTAAAAGGTTGCTTATGAAATCAAAGGGTAGTAGTAGGGTAGTAGGCAGTAGAATGTGATATATGAGACAATTGAATAATTGATACAGAGGAAGAAAGAATCGAATGCTATCAATTTATATGAATAAAAACAACTTGAATCTGATAATTGATAGGTAGATAAGGGTTTTCTAGCTAATCATAAATTTCTTTCAATTAGAGGTCCAAATTGTTCCATCAAATCAATAATATCCTTCACTTATCATTTATTGATCTCCTATGTGATATTTGCCTGCTCTATCAATCTCTACTCACACTCCTGTTTAAAGGTGAAGTATTCCGTTAGGTGGCGGCACTCGTGATTGCCGCGCAGCAGAGACAGCGTGTCGGGATAGGTGATCTTCAGGGCCCACAGATAGAGCACACACTGTGTAAAGTGCAAGGGGGGAATATTGCATAAGTAGTCTATATAACACGTGCACTGGCACAGCACTCACTCACCTCTATGCTGAAGTAGCCCCTGTCCACGTAGTCGCCCAGAAAGAGGTAACGCGTGGTAGCCGGCGGTCCGCCAACCTCGAAGAGTTTAACCAAGTCGAAGAACTGACCGTGAATGTCGCCGCAGACGGTAATCGGAGCCTCCACATCGATCATATTCTTCTCCTCACGCAACAGATCGGCGCCATCGTTGATGATGCGCAGGGCGACGGATTCCTCGATGCGGCCCTCGAGGAGAAAGTGCTGACGCAGTACATCGAAATTGGGCTTGCCCGTTTTGGGATCGTCGTAGACCTCGGACATGGTCAGTTTGTGTGTGGGCGGCAGGGGCACATCTAAATAGCAGCAGCGATTGAATTAATTAGTTTATATATACATAAATACACGTTGCGTATACGCAATGTGCAACGTCTGATGTACACTGTAGTTTATGTGAGTCTGTCTGTGCTTGTGTGTGTGTGTTTATGTGTGTTTGTATATGCATGTGGGTTAACGAGCTGCAGCAACTTATCGCCAATATTTGGCTTGGCTAAGCTGCCAGATTTACGATGCCCGCACATCTGCCCCTAGCGGCGGCATCTGCCAGGGGTAAATGCACATGAATTTTCTACGCTAATTACGAAAATTTTGAATGAGTGAATATAAAAGTCGCACATTGATTGGCACACACAAAAACAAACACGCACACACATACGTCCGCACACAATTTCAGATTGTCTTCATCGAAATGTTCAAATTACCGCGCATTATGCCAATAAAATGCCAATATTGTCTATGGCCCAGATGCTGTACATAATGACTGCCAAAGCATTATTTCAATTAAATTAAATCTTTATTTATTCAAACACATTTCATTCAGATGATGTTTTATGCAACATTAACTGAGTGTAAGGTGATTTTTATATTAAAGTATTTCACGTTTGCTATATCAAATATTTTTGGAACGTGGAAGTAAAAGTGTAAATTGGAGAGCGAGCGGGAGCAAGAGCGAAAGAGAGAGAGAGAGAGAGAGAGAGAGAGAAAGAAAAGGAAAGAGAGCGAGAGAGAGAGAGAGACACAGATATATATGTGTTAATTGTTTGCTATTCTATTTAGTTAAATAACAGTCAATTTTAGTAGAAAAATTCAATATACTATTAAAACTTTTAATAATCATATATGTATAAATATTCTCATCTAACTAAAAAACATAAGAATATTATCTTTTGCAGTTCATTAACGTAACGACAGAGCCTAAATCATTTTCTTATTGCGAGTATTTCAGATGTTCAATGATATTTATACATAAAACTAAAAATATATTTAGACTACTGAAAATGCGGAAATTGTCATCAGAAATGGGAAACTTGGCAATTTTTAAATTACTTTGAAATGTTGATTTGATTTCTGACGTTTGTCGATTTATTACACTCAACATCAATAAAAGTTCGGAACTGCATCATAAAAATTTGACTTAGGTTTACTTGAAAATGTTTCGTATAAGTATTTGGAATTCAACTGCAATGCAAGTCTACACTGAATAAAAATGATTTTTAAAATTAAAAATATAATACACAAAGTTTTATAAGGTATTAATGCAGTATACTGATATTTGTATTGAGAGGCTTCATAGTCAAAGAGAGAATTTAAGCACATTTGAAGTCTGTCATAGGACAGTTTAAATACATTTTTCAAGACATGTAAATTTTAGTATAATTCTTATAATATGTAGGTGTATAATAAAATAATAAAATAATAAAATACCAATAAAATTGGACATAATGTGAGCTTAATTAGTAAATATGTTGTACATATTGACATCTGGCTGTTGCAGTATCTTAAATTTACAACTTAAGCTAATGAAGAAAGGATTTTTATTGATGATAGCAATATTATTAAAGTGTGCTTGTAGTGGGGCTCTGGGACAGTCTTAAGATCATAGAAGTAGATTTCTTATGAATACAACAATTCTTGTTTTGTACTGTACCATCGACAATGCGTTCCCTCGTCTTTGTGTATTGCATTTTCTGTTTGCTGCCGGTCCCCGTTGCATCTGTTGTTGTTGTTGTTGCACTAATGCTGGATGACTTTGTTGTTGATTTCGTAGTGGATTTGGTTGTTGTTTTGTCCGTGGTGCTACTTTTGGACAGCGACGATTTTCTCGTCAGGGAACTTCGCGTCGTCGTGGACATTTTGCCTATATATTTATTAGGCTTTTGTTCTAGCTATTTTATTACGATTTTTTTTTATTTTGTATATTTCAGTTTCCGAAAAATTCACAATTTTATTAGATTTTCTTTTTAGTCACTTTGTTGTTGGTGCTAAATATTTTGGCTAATTTTTTATAATTCTTTTTTATTTGTATTTTTAATATGGGATTTTATGACACGATTTTTTGTTTGTGCTTTTAACGCTGAAAAAGTTAGTGAGCGCTAAAACTTAAAAAAAAAAAAAAATAAATAAATAACAAATTATTTGCCTTTGGCTGAGACACAAACACAACACTTACACACACGCACACACAATAACAGATACATATACAAACAAACATGTGTGTATGTATTTATGTATATATGGGGCAATAAATAAAATTTGTTGTTATTTGCTCTATGTGTATAAATATATATATCTATGTATATATATAATTTTTTATTTATTTATTTATAGCCAGGCACTAGCTATACTTATAGAGATATAGCTCTACTCGACAATGTGTATTAAGACGTATTCACGGTAGAATATAAATGCCTGGCAATTAATATATCAATTTTGTGCAATTATTCACGAAATTTATTAACTTTTTCAAAGAATCTATTCACAGATAGAGCACACTTGGCATAGACTGCTTAAGAGCTGATCCGTATAATCGCTCGGCACTCGATGCTAATTAGACGAACGACAGGAAGAGCGCGATTATCTTGTATTTATATATTTGGTAGACATTATATACTAAATATTATATTTATTTTTATTTTTATTTTATAGCATATATATATAGATGACTTTGGTCACACTTTTGCTGGTAATCCTTGTGCACACTAATTGAGCGCGTTCACGTACTGGCATTTCCCACCAAGTTGGCGCGTCGTGATTTCCCTCGATACTGAGCGAAAAATTTTCGTTTTGAATTTTCGCGAAAAGCTAGCAGCTAACCGAATCGTTAGACAACATCAAAGACACATTAAAAACAACGATCGAACGCATCGACAAATAGCGAGAGGCCGCTCGGCTCTATCGTCCGTCGTCGGCGTCGCCGGCGCCGTCGCTGCCGACGCTGCCGACGCTGCTGCCCTTGACAGCGGCGCTGCCACTGTTAAAAATAATAATGGAAAAGAAGAAATCCTCTCTCTTAAAGTTCTCTTGTTGTACTAGTACTATTTACAAATGTCTTATTTATTGGGTTAACGTGACACACGCGAGTGAAAAACAGAAGAGCAACAAAAAATGTTGTAGTTTTGACCTCCATAAACAAAAAACCGCCGCGATCCTCCAAGCAACATCCGTTACTAACGATCCGCACTCTCAATGTTTTTCAACTTGACCGTGAGTCTTTGCGAGACGTCGTCGTCCTCTGTCTGTCTGAATGTCTGTCCATGATAATATATATATTGTTTGTATGTGTGTGTGAGCGCTCGGGCCAGAAATTGGGCGCCGATAGGTGGGTGTCGCTATAATTATACAAAGTCTTGACTTTGTGCGCGCCTCGTGCAAAAAACATATGCATATGTATGTGTATCCTAAGCACTCAAACACACTCACACACAACCACATTTATATTTCATCTGCTGTTCTTTTGGAATATGCTGCTTAATTACTCGCCGGGTTGCACGGCATCCGCACCGAGATCAGCAAATATTATTCTAATACTAATGCTTTGACTACAGACAGTAAAAAATTTACATTTGTGTTCGCTTCCGCTATAATTGAATGGAATTTAAGAGCAATATAAAAATCGAATCTTGTACAATAGGAAATCGTGTAAAATAAAATACTTAAATGAAAATTACAATTAAAATATTATATAGAACAAAGTGATAGATAAAATAAAAATAAAATGGAAAATATCTCTCTTAAATCATAAACAAGTTGATAAATTGGGCTGACAAAATATTCGAAATATATTCAATTTATTTAATTATAGAATTTATTTACTATAGATAACATTAGTGTAGAAATAAAATATATATAAAAATAATAATAAATTAATTTTTAATATTAAAATCTTTCATCTATTAATTATTTATTATTAATATTATTAGCAATAAAAACCATGAAAATCAAAAATGTTAAATAATTATTTCAACGATTATAAAGTAAAAAATAAAAACATTCAAAACTAAATATAAAAAAAAAAAAATAATAATAATAATAAAAAAACAAAAATAATAATGATAATTAGAAAGCATTAATATTTGTTATAAGGATATAAAATATATTTTTTACCAATACCCATTAAATTTATATATATATTTTTTTTAACCATCTCAATCATAGTGTATTTTATCGTCTGCTTGCTAATTTCTTTAGTTTTCAAAGCAATTTCATGCAAATTTTATAAACAGCGACAACATAAGCTGAGAAAGCGTGGCGATATTTTAATAACACTTTCGTGCTGCTATTGTTGGTGATCTTGTTGTTGTAGTTGTTGTTGCTTTGTGGCAGTCATTGGTTGTTGTATTTGTTGTTAGTGTTGACAGCTCTTGATGGTCAATTAATATGTGTTTATCCCCAGCGAATTTCTCTCTCGTCAGCCAAGAAATGTGCTGACAACTACAGCAAATGACATTTGCTGAGATATCTATCGATAGCACAATTCGTAAGATCTTAGTGGATGCACTCCAAGGGTCTCTGAGAGAGCATTTGACCGTTGCTGGCCGTCGACACAAAGTTACATATACATAGAAATTTACAAATATACGTATATAGAAATGGAAATACTCCTAAAAGCAGCAAATATTTTTTATTTTTATTTTATTCTTGACAATTTTTTTAAATTTAATTTTTTTAATTTTTGTTTTTTAATATATTTTTTTTGTGTGTTCTTTGGCACTGTCTGCGGCTTTGTCTACACATTTGCACTTATTATGATTCGTTATATATGCGTAGAGGGTGGAGGGCCCGAGGGGCGTGGATGGATAGCTTTGGCACTGCTCACTGTCTTATATACTTATTTATAAGTATTTATTTTTATAGCCACAAAAATGTTGCCAGTATTTCTTAAACGCAATTAGAAGAAGGGGCTCCCAATGTCGTTGTTATACCCTGTACTTATCGAAAATGGGCAATGGAGGATATTAGTGCTTTGTGATCTTACTTGTAGGGGGCGTGAATGAGGGCAATGACTCTTGTTCTTAGCAACAGATTCAATTTAAACTATTCGACTGTGTATTTGTTAGTCTGTATAAGCACATGGGAGTATAAATAAGTAAGACGTAAATTAAAAATTGAGCAGTAAAGTAGTCTATAAGAGATTAAGTTTAATTTAAATCTTGGATATGAATTGCAGTTTCTAGGAAATAGGCAAAAATTTATAGCAAACTCAAAGTCAATGACAATCTCTTTGATAACTCCATTTCTTTACTGTAAACTATAAATAAAGTAATTTATACGGACGGAGCCTTCGGATTGGCCACGTAAATACATAAGTATCCCACATCAATGCATAGTAATTAATATAAGGTATCTTCTGGTTGTACCTTAGGCACTGACCACTCAGTGGCCGAGCGGTGCGCACTTGAAGACTCATCTTGAAGCCATCTGTATGTATGTGATTAATTTGAGCACGAGCTAAATTGATTAGAAAAATGTTTTGTTTGGTCGTCTGCCATTTCGCTGCTGTGGTCAGCAGATCGAGAGCAGTTCATATATGCAGCGGGTACACAATATGTGGGGCACTCTATTGCTAACCAATTTCGTTGCCTAATTTTGTGCAAAAAAAAAAAACATGTTGGGCTAAAATATTTGGCTGTCGCGCTGAGTCAAGTTGGTCGCATATCAAAGTTGACACTTGTACAATTCATTTCAGCACATGTTTTGCATTTCAATTTGAATTTGAAATTATATTTTTGTTTATTTTTGAAAGTATACATTGTACACACAGCGCGTATGCTAGGCCACTAAAATATAGTACTTATTTATAATACAATGTTTTTTACGGCTAGCTTTTGGCTTCCTGGCCTATAAACAAACCAACATCAGCAGCAGCAGCAGCAGCGGCAGTGGCAGCTAGAGAAGCTGAAAATAGAAAAGATAATATTGACAAGTAGCAAAAACAATTCATTCATTGTTTAAATTTGTTATTATGTGTGGGTGTGTGCGTGTGTTTTGGCATTTGAATTACCTAGACAATTTGTTTAGCTTCATGTTAAATTATGCGCTGGCATTGCGTAGCTATAGCTGCTAAATTACATTTGATTGACTGAACGTTTTTTATTTTGTAATTTACAACGCTTGAATTCTCACAACTATATACTGGTCATTAGCCTCATATGTATATATTTATATAAATATTTATGTACAAATTAACTATAATTAGGTGCTTAACATAGTCGTAAGCTTTTACATTTGCTTAGCGAGTGCGGCCACCGCTGCGTTGAGCTTTCTGTTAACTTAACAGCAATTGAAGCCTGGGCTCTGTTGACTTAACAGCGCGCGAGCTACTAATGTTGTTTTTGCTGCCTGTGCTCTGTTTGCGGCCGCCATTTTATAAATTGATAAAGTTTACAGTTATCATTGTTTATGTATCTTTGGGCCATGTGTTTCAGCCTCTTGACCTGCTATCATTGTTATCCTGCCATACAGTTTTCCTTTGCCTTTTGTTTGTTTGGGATTTGGCAAAAAAAAAAAAAAAAAGAACTTTAGATACGAAAAAAAGCTATATAAAATTATGTCGAATTGATTTATTGACTTAGTTATTTAGGTTCTCATAGACTTTATTTGTTGCTTTTGTTGTTGGTGTACCTAGCCCGTTTTGGCCAGGCTACAACCTTTTTTCGTCTCGTTCTCCCCTTTTGTTTTTGTTCCCTTGTAAGTTGGCAGCTATAACAAGGGCCCAAGACCCAGTGCAAATATTTAGTTTTCATTTATGCGTTTTTCTTTTGAACGCTTTTCGCTTGTTTGGGCCCATTTAAGTCTAACTCGATTTGCGCTGCGAGTAAATAAATATTTAAAAAATAACAAAAATTCCACTAATTGAAAAGCATCTGAGCTCACAATATTTGTTAGCCGGATCCGAAGTTGCTTCGGGGATTTGCAAGAGGTATGTTGGTTGGTTTTTATATTTAATGAAGATTAGTTATAAGCGAATATATACATGTGAATATAACTATAAATATGTGCTACTCCACTCTAATTTGAGCAAACAGTTTATTCATATGCATATGTATATATTAGGATATGTATATCATAATTTATTTCTCATAATAGTTAAATTAAAATACTTTTTCAATATTCTAAATGTTTCGTCACTTGTTAACTGTGTCTATTATTATTTTAGCCATAATCAGGCAATTATTTTATGGCTCTGATGCGCAGTCATTAACTGACCAATTCAGATTGTGACTGAAAGCTGATGGCTCAATTTTGATTTTGATTTTGATTTTCGCTCATCATCTTTTTTTCTCTCTCTTTCTCGCATTCATTATGCGTTGCACGTTGCCACATTAATTGACTCATCCACGATTCACTGGGCAGCAGCAGCAGCAGCGCCGCCGGCAGCAGCCCCTTGGGGGGCTGCAATCGCTGGGATATCTTTCTGCTAGATTTGATTTATATGGGCTGCAAATTGGCGCTGCGCTATCGACGCACGTAAATGATTTTCATTTTCCAATCATAACAACATGCGTGCCCGCACTGCCAATCAGCTGGCGCCACACCTCAACACTCAACACTCAGCACTACCCACACTCGCCTACTTACCTGACTTTAATACATACACAACACCAAAAAAAAAAAAAAAAAATAGAAAAAGAAGAGAGAAAAACATTGTGCCAATAGTCGTTTTGCCTTTTCTTTTGTTTTTGTTGCAATCAAGCAAATTGAATTAACATATTGAGCACGTGGGCGAAATTATGGGCCAAAGTGAGCAGGCAAATAGGCACACAGGATGCGGCAGGATGTCGATTGTATTCATAGTTGTTGTTGCTGCGGCATCTGGGTGCATCCTTCAATTATTTATGGCCTCATGCGCGACTTGTTTGCCTTTGTTAATGACGAGGCGAAAGAAAAAAAAGTTGCTCAAAGTGCCAACAATTGGCAGCTGCAGCAGAGAATTGCAACAGCAGCCAGCAGCAGGAGCAGCAGCAGCAGCCGTAGTGCTCGCAAAAAAAGTTAATTAAAAGTGCAATCAAGCAAGGACGAGGCACCAGGACGACATTTTGCCTGCAACGACAAAAAGACCATGCGAGGCTGAACTTCAAAAACGTGGCTAAAGCGGCCACCCCTTTCCAGCTGCCACGCCCACATGGCGTACGTATCAAAAATGGTTTGCTGTACGACATAAGCCTTAGCGCAAATACAAGCACACACATACACACGCACACACACATACACATAAATTGCTGCAATTATAGGCGTCATAAATTATAAACGTCGACGGCAAACGACAATTGGTGGGGCAACTTGGGCCGCAGTCGCAGCTGTGGGCGGGGCAACTATTCGTGGGATGGCAAAATGCTTTTAATTGATTTCCTTGGCTTTGGCTGCCCTTTGCTATCCATTTGGTGTCCATTGTTTGCCTCAGCCCAGCGCTAAGTATTTGACATCGCTTTTCTTCTGCTTCACTTATCGTCAATTTTTCGTCTTCTTCTTCTTTTTTATTTCTTAGGTGCAAGTCCATAATTGATTGCGTATTGTCCTTTAATATTTCAAAGTGATGCCCTTGGGTCCATAAAGCGCTCTTTTTCCTGCTCAGTTTAAGCAAATGCATTAGTTATTTCCCAACTAGATATTTTGATTCGCAGTGATCCCTAGTTATTAATTAACTTATTAGATGTCTTTTACTGATTAACTATGATATTTAAGTTTTTTAACCCTTCTGTTTCAGTATATATAGCTTTATATATATATTTTTTTTTAATAATTTAATTTGGTATGCGTTGAGTTTCAAGATTTTTCGTACTGCTTTAAGTCAGTCTCCTTCTATATCTTAGAGCCATACTCTTAGAGTACAATGACAAAAGTATGACCTAATATAAACTAAACATTTTTATGGAGTGAAGACTATATAGCAGAAGTAAACAATTAAAATTTCAATTATATTCATTATATTTAATATTTATTTATCCACGTATTCTAATTAAATGAAGCTTCCAACAAAAAAAAAAAAAAAAAACATAATTCAGCTCAGAATACTTTCCAGTTAGGCCATCTCGACTCTCGAACGCTCCCGCTTATTGACTTTAAGATTTATGAATTTCGTCTTTAAGTTTCATTCTTGAAATCTAATCGAAATTAAAATGAGACACTTTATTTTATTCAAAATGTTAAAGTGCTTAGAAATAACAGTAGACTATAGAAAATCTACAAAATCTAGTTGAAACAAGTAAGAAGGCTATAGTGGTGAAAGGGGTAGACCTTGAGAGTGCTATAACCTTGAGATGGCAACGATCTTGAGAGGGCAATGATCTTAGAGGGCAATGACCTTGACACCCTCAAAGTCACTGACCCCTCTAATATGTTAGTCGAATTCTATTATAATTAGTATGTAAACTTGTATATGATTTAATACATTAAAATAAAAACTAAATTTTAGCTTCAAACTAAACTATAATCCAAATTTAAATCACATATGGCTATTCCTCATCAACGGACTATATTTTGTTTCATTTATATTTAATACCAATTCGAGATTCAATTGATAATCCAATAAAATATGAATAATCCTCATCAATAAAACTAAGTTAATTATTTGGGCATTCCAATTGATGCGAAATATTCATTGATTCAATAAACTGTCAACATGAAATTGAATATGATATTTATATGTATGTACATATATGTATATCGGAATATGTTTATATCACAAGTTTTAGTTGGATTGACAATCCTTTCGGTGGACAGTCCAGTGTGAGTAGGCTGGAATAATTGTTTTCTTATTGGCTGCACAGCTGTCAAGCCACAAATTAATTACATGTTCAACCTGATTGAAGATTGATTCATTACAGTGCTAATTAGGACTGAAAAATGGAGTGCCCTAGTGTGGGTGGGAAAATAATATCAAAGTTTTCTGTGGAATCGAACGCGATGTGCCTCAAATACTGTTGACAGGCAACAATATCGGATAATTAGAAACTTTCACCTCAGGCAGCTATTTGACAGTGGGTGCGCCAAGTATTCGCCCAGCCAGCTGCGCCCGCCTTCGTGGGCGGCACAACTGGATGGCATAGCCTTTGACCTGGCCACGCAAACACTTGAAGGCGCGTGCGTTGAGCGGTTTTCGACATTTTGATTTAATTTCTCGTTGGCTGGTTGGCGCCTGCTGCCAATTAAAAATAACTTAACTGGGCGTTATATAATTTTAATTTTCAAGTTATACGCTTGGGCAAATTTAATCAGCTCGCACCCGCCGCCGCCCTCTCTGGCCTCTGGCCATCGTCTGTTTGCTAAGAAAATCATATTTATTTATTAATTGTAATTACATTGGACATCTGGCAGGGAGCATCTAGCAACCACAGTCCAACAGTCGAACAGTTCAACATCTCAAGAGTAATAGATATTGCAGATACTTGTTGTATGCTTCGACAAGGGTCAAATCGCTTGCGTGGCTTGGCTTGTTATCTCCCCTTCTGTTATAGCTTGTCTTTCGCTCACACTCTGTGTTTTTTACTCTTAGTGCGCATTTTGCTTGGCTACTCACTTGCATTATGGTTTTCGTGGCATGAGCAATGGCCTTGGGTCTTAAATGGCACAGCTTAAATGATAGCTACAATTTCCAGCCGGACTTGAGCATGTTAAAATTACAAACGCTTCAGATACTCTTGCCTTTCATATTGTATTTGAAAATTAGTGTCTGATCTCGCTTTTTTGAAAATTAGTTATTAATTAAAATAAAAGATATCAATAACAGTAAATAATTAGGCAAGTAATTAGCTGCATTTATTTATATTATTCGTCTCTGTTATCAGCTTTGGGTCTGTCCTCTATATCCTCTATAAGTATGCCCTCTCATCTCTGCCATCTACTTTGAGCCTGTAGTCTGTATCATCTATATGTATTCTCTCTATCAACTCAATTTCAATTCTCTGTTGCCTGCCTTAAGTCTGTACTCTATATCCTCTATAAGTATTCTCTCTCATCTATGTTATCAGCTTTGTGTTTGTACTCTTCATCATCTCTATCATATCTATTACAAAATTTGCATCTCTGTCATCAGCTTTCACTACTCTAAATTCTCTCCATCAAATCACTCATAAGGTGTATTCCCTTCTATTATTTATAGAAACACCTATTTCTCTTAATGGAATTGCATTCGATAGTGTATCAGAGATTCGTTCTAATGCAATTACAAATTCATTATATTTTTCCAATTTCGTTTTGGTACACTTATCTATACGAACGAGTTGTGTGCAACTGTCTGTCTCTCTCCCTCCCTTTCTCTCTCTCCCTCTCTGTGTGGGAGTGTGTATTTATGTCTGTGTGCTCAAGCACTCAAGTAACAGCTGCAGATGAAAATTGCAAACGGAACTCAACTTGGCTTTGGCTTGAAGTGCAGGGCAAGCAGCTGGGCAAATGCTCCTGCGTACGGCTCAGTTCAGCTCTCGCCTGGTCTGGTCTGGTCTGGTACTCTGGTCAGGTTTGGTCATGGGGTTCTTTCGTTCGTGCACAAATCAACATTAAGTGCATGTAACTCATGTAACTGGATAGAGCGCCCCCTTTGCTCTGATCCCACATGCAGCACATGCAAGTGTCAAACTTACATGTTATTGCATCAACATTATTTGCTCTATCGCCGACTCTTTCTCATTATGTATAGCTCCATCTCTTTCGGCATGCTCAGTCTCCATCGCCAGCTTCAGCTCAATCTCGAGTTAGGGTTCGGGTCTGTGACATAAAAGTGTCAAGTGTGCATGTATTAGTGAAGAAGAGAGATAGATACAGAGTGAGAGAGGGAGATGGAGAGAGTGTGTGCATGCGTGCTTGTCTGTTGGTTTATGCTTGCGGTCGATTCGTATTTTGTTATCATGGTCCAAAAACAGTTTCCTGCAATTTACACTGATTAATTGCATTTCAAATGCTTCGGCCTTGCAGCCGGCGCTGGCGATGGGGTAGCCTGGCTTTGGCTTTTGCGGTTGAGCCGCAGAGAGCAAACAAGCAAATTCATTAGCAAAAGGCTGAAGAATAAAAACGAATTATCGAATGCGAAACAGTTGCTGAACTCGAGTCTCGATTCTAGCTGAAAGTGTGGCTCAACTTTTTCAATTTCGTATGCGTTGGCCGCAGAACTAAAGCCACCTACATCCAAAGTGCACACACACACACACACACACACACGCTGACATAACCCACATTACAAGTGGGGCAGATTGGAAAAGGGGAGCGCGGCGCATCGACAAAGTGTAACTTTTGGCACAGTTGAACCAACACATTGAAACAATTTTATGCGCTATGCGTGCCCAGGCTACATGAACAGCGAATCGAAGATGAAGCAGCTAGAGCTACAGCCAGCTCTAGCTTGCTGGCTTACAACAAACAGTTAGGGGCAAGCCAGAAGTTAAGCACTGGCCACAACGAGCCCCACTAACAACAAAAATAAGGGAAGCGTGCGCGAGTCGCTGATGAACGACTAAGAGATACCCTGGGATCTACCAGAAGATGTCCTGGGTAGATTGGTATGAATATAAATCTGTTTTGATAAAAGTAAACTTGTTTCAAGATATTTATTTACAATTTTAATTATTCAGTCCATATAGAGTTATATATACTTGCCTCCCAGTCAAATTTGCCCTTTACCAAACTACCCTTTTCGGCCCATTGGCAAGTTATAAGAACAAGTACAGCGTAATAAGTTTGGGGCGCTCAGCACTCGAGCTTTAACTAACGGAAAAGTCAATTGACGCCATCTCTTGCCCCAGCTAGTTATGGGTGTGGGGTAAATTGCGAGTGTAGTCGTTAAAGCCTGATTTTTATAGACTGCAGGTCACAATTTTCAAATTAAAACACAAACTTGATTGTTAACCAAACTGGCTGGGTGCTTGAACTACAATCAAATTTGGTTTATCTGATTGAGGCTAGCAGGGTAAAGGTTGAACGATTTGTGTGCTATAAGTCTATTGTTATGGAGAAATGAAATTGAAAATTTAATTTGAACAGTTGTGTGGACTATTTTCAATATAATTTTATTTCTAATTCTTTTTAAAGTAAAAAAAAAAAAAAATAATAATAACAATAATAATAAAAAAAAAAAAAAAAAAAAAAAATAATAATAATCATAAAAAAAATAATAATAAATTAATAAAACATTTTATTAAAGTAAATACATTTTTTAGATTTTTATATTGACCTAATCTAAACAATCTGTTTCTTTACATGAAGATTTTCCCAGTTTGGTTTCCGCATTATTTTCCACTTTTCCAGTTTTGTTGCGCACGGCTCAAAATTCATTTTGAATTGCTCTATCAGCCGATCATGATGAAGGCAAAATCATTCCCTGGAGCTAAGGCAGCTTGTCTATATGAATATATATAGCCTGATAACCTACTCGCTCGCTGTATCTGTTGCTGAGTGTATGTGTGTGTGTGTGTGGGTGTGTGTCTGTCTAAGGCAAGTAACCTTTATGCTCTACACTTTGCCATGTGCCACATCCTGCGCTTTTGATGGGAAAAGTTTAATAGCTTTCGACAATAAAACTTCAACTATTATGTAACAAAGCAGCAACATTTGCCCCTCGATCGACTCTCAACT
Source organism: Drosophila arizonae (assembly GCF_054131065.1). Taxonomy (NCBI): domain Eukaryota; kingdom Metazoa; phylum Arthropoda; class Insecta; order Diptera; family Drosophilidae; genus Drosophila; species Drosophila arizonae. Next base: position 9,454,862 of record NC_142922.1, read on the forward strand.
CTCAGGATGGAGTAGGCAATCGGAACGAGCACGAGTACCACGAGCATTGTGGAGCGCAAGGCAAATCAGACTCAGACTCAGACCCAAACCCAGACTGAGGCGCATACCCAGCCGCCTCTAATGTGGACTTTATTTGAATTGTAGCAGAGGCTACACAGCTAGTTGGCATTAGACAAGCAGCAACAATGAGAGGCACCTGAGGCGCCGCACAGCCTGTGGCGCTGCCCTCTCTGCCTGGGCTTGCCTTCCCTTAGGGGAGTTTGGGGCTTTTATTGCGCTGCGTCTCATTGCCTTCCAATATTAAATTTTAGCTCAGTTCCTGGGTTAAGCTCAGCACTCGAGTGTGTGTGTGTGTGTAGGTGGGTTGATGGTGTGTGTATTTGGCTGGCTGCTTATCAGGCTTTGCATCTGGTTATGTTTATTTTGCGCCTCTCTCGATGGCTCTATTTGGGCCATTATACTGAATGCCCCCATGCATATAATTAAATTTTTGCGCATGTTTATTAAAATTGTTTGGGCAAACTTTTACGAAACTCGAAGCGAGAAATATACGAAATACTCGTAGTGCTCGGCGCACACCTTCCGACACTTAATGAAAAAATTGCTCAAAATGAAAATAAAATAAAGCAAATAGCAAAGATAGTCCAGGGCAAACTTTATATACATATATATATTTATATATATTTTTTTTGTTTAACTGCAGCGTCACTACGGCTGCTTCGTTTGTTTTCCTCTTTGCGCTTCAAAATACTTTTGCTTTTTTTTTCGTAAGCGCCGCGACGCAACAATTTGCAATACAAAAGGAAAAAGTCAAATTGATTATAATTGTAAATTGTTGCGAGCCTTAACTCCCCAGTGTTTCCAGCGGCTTCATTCGCTTGGAATTCAACAACTTTACCAACGAATATTGTGGAGCTCGAATGATAAACAAATTTATTGATTGATTCTTTATCATATCTTATGTGTTCGCCAATAAATATTTATGAGCGGGACAATAAACAATAAACTTTGCATGAATATTTATTAATTGATTGAAAGACAGAGAAGAGAATTTGCTGATTATAAATGAGTAAATTTACTGACAAGTTAATACTCCAAGTGAGAAATCGTTTAAGTTTGCTAACCATTTTATAGCAAGTGATAAACAAATGAAAATAAATAATATAATAAAGATATGTATATAGGGTTCATTTTAACTGTCAAATGAAATCTCATATTCCACACGGCTTAAGGCAATGCAACGTATGCTTGAGAAAGGAGCTCCTTAAGTCCTAGCTGAAAGCCGAGTGAAATGGAAAGTGAGAACGGGCATGATTAACAATATTTATGACCTGAGACGTGTGTTTGTCGTCGACTGCCCGTTTGTTACAGTGTACAGCTTGCTAGTGGGCGGACAAATGTCGGCGAGGGGGTGTGAGAGGGGACGACTGGTGGCGGTGTCATTTCAATTTGGCTGTCACTTTGAGCTGAGCATTGTTGTTGACATCAAATATGCAGTGAGCGTAGCCCGAATGCTCGCCAAGCAGCAAATCACACAAAAGCACTGCAATGGCAATGGCTACAGCGACAGTAAGAGTAGCAGCAGCAGCAGCAGCAGCAGCAGCAGCAGTGGGCGTCATCCGGACGTATCCTTTTAACCCATTTAAGTTATCCATGGCTCGCAGCTGTCACAGTCTAGCAATTTTGTGCTTTTTGTCTTTGCCCCTAGGCCCTGCCCATGTCGAAGGTCATTTGCTGTTGGACGTGTACACAAACACAAACACATACACCCTCACACACACGCACGCAAACATTGCTGTAAAATTTATTGTTTCCCAATATATGCAAAGTTTTTGGCAGCTCCTACAGTGCGAGCCAATGTGAATGTATTGCGGTTGCCGCAATTGAATGAGTCCTGAATATATCTGTATGCATGTATGTGTGTGCGCGTGTGTGTGTTTCACTGTCTGTTATTGTTGTTGTGTTTGTTGCCACATTTATTGCCTGATCGTCTGTCAGTCACTGGGGAAATTTCAGCTCTCTTGTTCGCACAAGCAGTTGAGCGAACAGTCGCCCAGCTTCGCGTCGCCTGCCACACGTGTGCTGTGCCTCGCATGCTGATGTCAGTGGATACTGTTTGCCGCACTGCTGCTGCTAACAATGACAAGCATATTCCAACACACACAGATACAGAATAATGAGAAGAGCCACAGCATTGCGGACAGAGTGAGGGTAAACTTTACACATTTGCCGATTTATTTATAGCGTTTGCATACGTAACAGCAGCATGAGAATGCTTCTTTGATTTCAGCTACGTTTATGCGTGCGGAATACGGGATAAAGCTTATTTGGCGAAATAAAGTGGTTATTCAATTTGCTTTCCATATGCCCGCTTGCAGTCTACAAAAAACATAAAATATTGGTTGAAGATGTGGAATGATAGGAAATTATGATATTATTGATTATTAGTCGAAAGTGTTGGTTACGTTATAATAGGAGGCGTATTTTGTTTATAAAGTAGAGTTTTCATTTAAAGCTTATTCTATGAGAATGCTTCTCTAGAAAAAAGTATAAAGCTTCTTTAAAATATTTGTTAAATCGTGTGAATCAGTTAATTAAACCAATTTTGTAGTTAGAGTCTCGCTCTTCCTGCCTTTTCTCTACCTATATATGATAAACACATCTGAAGCAGCGCAGAATCAACCCATAGATAAATTGAAACATTTGATTGTTTTATTCAGAGCAAAGAAACAATCTGCTGCAGTCATATGCAAACAAAAGATTTCAGAACAATTTTCAACAAATCCCAGCCCAATCTTCATTTATCACGATAATTACAAACGTGTAAGTCGCACTTTCAAGTGAATTTGCTTTTTCGCAGCAATTTCAAATGTGTTTCTCTCCCTTGGCATTGGCATTGGCATTGGGAATGTGCGCTGCAGCAGTTAAGTGTATAACGTTGAACGATGGCGAATGATGATGGTGAATGTGATATGATTAGAGACGAATGAAATTACTTTTGCTTTGTCGTTGTTGTCTGGCAGTGGGAATGTGCTGCTGTTAGTGTTACTTTTATGGCCGAGCTGCTCGCCACATTTGTCTGGATAATGTGGGCAGCGCTTTATGTAAATGGCATTGAAATGCTAGCGAGTGCTTTAATGGCCATTGACACGAGGCGTGCGTCTCGTATTGGCTTACTAATTGCTGGCTCACTAGGACTCAATCTGCCAGTCTGGGTGACTAGATTCGTGAATAAAAACGAAAGGGATGCACAGCCGAAAATACAATCCGAACATGCCAGATAGACAGCCCCTAACCTCCCACGCCCCCCGGTTGGCCTTTGTCTTGAGCAGCGTTTAAAGCATTCTGCCAGAGAATGTCAAAGCCCGTAGCAGGGAAATTGAAATCCAATTTATTTGCAAACCATTGTAAGCTGGTCAAAGGGATCAGTGTGCATGTGTGTCTGTGTGTGTGGGTGATTGGATGTGCAGCTGTTTCTTGTGCTAGTCTTGTTTATTTTAAATTTGGCTGCCATCCTTTGAGACTGCACATCATTATACGCTTTGCCAATTACAATTTGACTACCAGCTTTCAATTTGGCCAAGCAGTCAGCCCTTTTAGCCGTTGTTATTCAATTTAAGAGCTCGGTCTTTAAAAACTTCAGCTATCTAGGGCTATCATCTGATAAGTTTTATTATTACTGGCGCGCATTGCACTAAGCGGCTTAACTGAATTTTCAAACACTTTGGGCACGCCCAGCGCCCAAATGTGAAACTATGTATTTACTTATGGCATCTGAGCCCATTGTTGTTTGTTGGCCTGGCTGGGCTGGGCTGGGCTCGGCTCGGCTCGGCTCGGCTCAACAAAGCAATAAGTTGACACATTTTCTGATTGTTTACAAATTTGGGCAGTCATGCCTGCCCTGCCCTGCCCTGGCCCTACTCCGTCCTGGCCAACTTCTGCGCCCCAACCTGAGTCTGGCCGGGGCCAAAACTTAATCCAAACTTTGCATAAAAGCATGTGGCTGGGATTTATATCCCCAGCATGTACGTTTTTGTCCTATTTGGCTAAACTTTGGCCCGACTTTCACTTGTATGTCTCTATATATATGTGTATATATATGTATACACTTTGTCTTCGTGCTGTTTCGCACAAAAACGGCGACATGAAAGCAAAGATTTAGTGCGTGCCGGCATGAACTTGGCTGGTGCTCAGCCGAAGCATTGTTGCAACTGCCACTGATTCGGGCCATGATATTTTGGCAATGCCAAAGAGTTAAGCCAAACAAAGCATCTCAAGTTTCGAGCCAACTATTAAATATTGAATGACCAAAAGACTGCAATCAGAGGCTTTATCAGTGCTCAGACTTGTTAAAGCACATTTAAGTTGAAAATATAACAAGGGCACTTCAATATTTTCGTCTTAATAACGGCCTTTAGGTACTTGACCTTTTCGACCTTTTTTTTTTTTTAATAAACAAACTATTTTAGATTGTCTTTGAAAGGTCAAAGGTCAAACCATACAAGTATAAGCCGACTTCAACTTTTAATTATAACTTTTTTAAGCGTTGAGCAGAAAGTTTTTGGTCGAAGCAAAAGAAAAACATGAGCTTGGGCCAAACATATTTGATATATCTGTTGATCCGACTTATTCTTGTTTAGCTGGAGCATTTCTGTCCTTTTTGAATATAATGCAATACCCCTTATTCATTCACAATGGCTACTGCTGCTGTGCCACGCCCCTTACACCTTTACCCTAAATCGCTCTGGCACGGATTATAGCCGACTTTTCGCAGATAAAATGAACTTGTGCCAAGTGTGCGTCTGGGAGCAGCTCAATCAAATATCAATTTGTATTTAATTGCAAATTGAGGGCGGCCCCAAAAAGTAGGCAACATGTTCTTCGCTTGCGCCTTTTCCCGCCCATGCGAAACTCATGCCATTTTCACACCTACGTTTATGACATTGATTACCAGCACGCACACACAAGTACGTGTGCGTGTGAGTGTGTGCGTAAGAATGTGTGCGCTCAATAAACCCAAAAGGGATTAATTAAATAATTTATATGTGCTTTTGTTTAGTCGTAAGTTGATTAAGCAATGCTCCCATTCAAGCAAACTCACACAGACACTCACACACAAACACACTGAAAAGCGCATTAAACGTGCTTATGACAGCCCCCACCCCCTCCTTTGGTGTTTTGCTGTATGCCTTTTATGGTGTCTGTAGCAGAAATTGTTTTGCTTCTGATGATAGACAAACGTTGCGGCACAGAGTGTGCCACAAGGGGGAAGTCGGTGGGGCAACACTTTAGAGTCGTTGACAGCTCCTTTGGCTGTCAGTCAACAGCCTGACGCCCGATTGGCTTCGATAACACGTGCCAATTAGCTGATCCACAGCACCTGAAAATCGTTTGTATTAATTACAGTTTGTCTGTGCCACTTGACCGAGTGTTAAATTTTAATCAAATGCCCGTAATTAGCTCAGTCTACGATGTCAATGTGCTTGCCTAGGCTCAGACGAACTAATTGACCAACAATTGATGCGGTCTCCTTTCGAGACCCCAAAGTGCACTGACTCAACACAGTCGACAGCAGCAATTAACACAGCATTTTCCTCTCTCAGCTCTCTGGGCGGCCAATTAATTGTGAATCATCCATAAATAGGTCAGAAGGTTCAGTGTTTTCAAGTACTTCAAAAATATGGAATATATATATATGAAATTTTTCTTGAGCATAAATGATTAATTAATTTTGGCATAAATGATTAATGTCTTTTATAGTTGTAATTAGCAGAAGAATAAGCTGTTTTGTATATAAATTTTAGATTAACTTTACTAATCAACTTGACTTTACAATTTATTTAATTTAGTTTAGCTCAAGCTGCTTAGAATGAATACAGACAATATGTTTTTGTTACATGAAAATGTATTTTGATAATTGCTTTATTTGCTTTACATTTTAGACCATTTTCCATTTGAAAAGTAAATGTAGAAACATAAAACACACTTCTATTAAAAGTAAACTTTGAAGGCAAGCTTTGTTGTTTTATTAAAATTTATTTCTAACGAAATTTAAATCGATTTTAATTTAGCAGAGTTGCAGCTGTCGCAGCCTCTGGGACAATTGTCAGACCTCAAGAAGCTAATTGTAAACTGGGCACATTATTATACTTAATAAGACATAATATCAATGAACACTAAGCCGAAGAGTGAATACGCTTGGGATGAGCTCTTTTGCAGCCAAATTCTATTATAGAGTTAATTTTAATGGAGCTGAAAACTAAACTGAACTGAACTGAACTGAACTGAATTAAATATTAATTTAATTTTCCTTTCGTTTTTATATTTTAGCTAAATATAATGCATTTGTATTAATGCGTTTGACAGACAGCCGTTAAAAAAAAAAACACCAGTGATATCGATTAAAAGTTTGTAGCTCTGAAACTATCCAACCCTGCATAATTTATAAGTTTATTTTTATGAGCACTTTAATTTAGCTCAACTATTTGATATTAAAAATGGAATAAAAGCTGATATGATTTCAATAAATAATAACCCTTTTTTTTATATCGTCAGTGTCGCCTGCTTTATAAGTATAGATTAAAATTAATTTTCATGAAAGTAACTGTAAAATATATAATAAACTAACTAACTAACTATATATTTTACAGTAATTTTTTATTTATTTATTTTTTATTTTTTTATTTACTATGTGATTCAAATTGATTAACAATATATATCTAAATCCAAATTTATATTCCTTCTGTTGCATATTTAGCTCTACGTAGCAAATGTATTCACTGAATTGAAATACCCTCTCAGCCGGCATTTAAATAGCCATTGAAGAGGCGAAACAAGCGCGTCAATGTGGCCCACTGTTGATAAACGCGACAAGCGGATATCCGGTTGCCGTTCAATGGAACAAGATGTAGTCGTCGTCGTCGTCCTCCTCGGCGTCGCTGTCGTCGTCGCCGTCGCTGCAGAGGCAGCAGCCGTCAAACAATAACAACGCCATACGAATACAAAAAGTGTGCGGCGAATGGAAATGACAAAACACGTTTTGAAATTTGATGCAGCCTCCATGTTGCTTGCCTCTGCCTCGCACCGCGCCTGCCTCTGCCCCTGCCCCTGCCCCTGCCCCTATCCCTGCCTCTTTCCCGACCAACAAGAACTCTCGCGATGGCAACATTGTTTTTAATATCCGCTCAAATTGTTGTTTATACAATGTCGCATCGAATGGGCTGCATAGTTGCCACGGCTCAAACTCTCCCTACATTTTTGTTGTCGTTGTAGTTGTTTTTGTTGTTGGCAAATAGTTGTGGTTTCTGTTAACTTTTGTTGTGGCTGCCGTGGTGGTGGTGGTGCTGCTGCTGCTGCACTCTTTTGCTTAGTTGCCATAAAGCAAATTGTTGTTTATTACCCAGCTGAAGCTGATTGTGACTTAAAGCATTGCATTTGTCCCTGTCTAGCGATTATAGTTTTGCATATACTGCATGCGCTGGCCCAGGTGGCATGCCGCATATTTGAGCTTGACTTCGAAGCATTTTGATGGCCGCCCTCATAAAAGGCCATACATAGTATAACAGAGTACATATTGCTGACCTCAAGGCTGTCCTCGAAATAATAGTAAAAATTTTATATATATGGAAAATAAACATAAGACCAAAATTTTATAGTCAGTTTTTAGACTGCTGTGGTTTATTTTCCAGCAATCCGTTGCCAATTCCCAATCCAAGCTAAGCTAACATAACAGCAAACATATGCAGCCTGCTTAAGATTCCTGTTGCATTTCCAACTAGAAACGATAATGCTGCATAGAATTTTAGATTTCAGCTTAAGCTCTTAAGTCAAACTTTAATGAAATCAACCTTATGTTGACCAAATGCCAAACTGCAATCCCCTGCAACGATAACAAGATGCGCTTGACCCCAAAGTCCATAAAGACACTTTTGGCCAATGCATAAATTAAATTCTTTCGACATTCGCTTTAATGCATTTTTAATGCCAAGCCGAAGCCGCATAACTGGCAGTTTGTCTAGTCCAATTTTGTGTCCACTTGTATACTGACTTTTGACCAGCACTGTTGGCAATCTCTTATTGCCCTCGTTGTCTCTACACTGAAGCTGAAGCAGAAGTTCCTGGAACATCTGTTAGTTGCGAAAGTTTTTGATTTTGGGATTTCGCTTTTTGGTTTTTGCCTTTCGCCTGCTGTTGAGTGCGGCTGGGTTTTTGGTCGAAAAAGCTCCGTTGAGATTTATATGCAAGTTGTTCGGTAATTGAGTATAATGTTGCATTAATTATTTACAGTTGTTTTCAATTCAAGAGCAGCGCCAACAACTACAAACAAAAGTTATAAATACTTTGAAGATTAATTAGAAGCTGTCGACTGAAACCTAGAGTAGATAATGCTATGGAGCAAGGGGGGAGGGGATAATGCAGCCCACTACTTCGACAGCTGACTTCCAAAGTTGCGAAAGTTTTGGTGCTAGCGCTGTAATTTTTCACAGCTATAGAGAAAGTGTTCTCTGGGTTGAGTTAACAAAAATTTCTTTCGCTGGAGTAGCCAACAATTGTTGTATCGCAAATAATTTAATGCAATATTCATGGCGTTAATGAGTTTTACAGTCGCTTTACATTAAATCTATCCATATTTGATGCGTGATTGCTTTTACTGAGCTGCTCATGAAATGTTATTAATTCAGAGCGTCAGCTCTCAGAATTTCCTTTTTGTTTTTGCATAAAACTATAGACTACAGCCATCTACATAATAAAATGAGATTCCTTTCCCTTGAACAATACTAGAAGGACTGCCCAAATTAAGGTCCAATTTACTACGTATATTTACACAGGCAAAACTAGAAATTTCTGCTCTCTAAGAAAGAGCGAAGGGTAGGTTGTACGCAATATAAATAAAACAAGTAAGAAAGCTCCAGTCGACTGCAGTCGAGACTGTTCGGCTAGGAGATACCCTGAACCTTCTAAGCTGATATTCTACTCATTCAACACACATGCACGTATAATCACGCGCTCTGCTGACTGCGCAGTTAGCAGCGACTGCATAGTTGTTGCATAATTTCTCTTGTAGTAAAACAATCTTTATGAAACTTTCAGAGCGTGACCATATGGTTAAAATGTGTGTACATTCTAAAGCACAAGTCTCTAGTACTTTTTTTTTTTTATTTTACAAATTGGGGCGTGGTATCCAAAAGCTGTAAATTACAAAATCTTTGTATCCATTAACTTTGTAATCAACGCAATTTGTAAGTCTCTAGGTCTAAAAGTGTTCAAATTAGGCTGAAGAAAAAACAAAGTCTATTTTTCGATTACTCACGATAAAAAAGTTATCGGTTGAATTATCAAAAAAATAAGATAAACCTGTACTGCGTATGGTATACATGAGTATGCATGCCAAACTTCAGCTCTCTATCTCTTATATCTTCTTCGGACGGACAGACAGGGCTATATCGACTCAGCTCGTCATCCTGATCAAAAATATATATATTTTATGGGGTCTGCGCTAATTCTGCCTGCTTACATACTTCTGCTTCTGCCTGTTACATACTTTTCACAAAACCATTATACCCTGATTTCCCATTTTCGATGGGTATAAAAAGAAAGTGCAAATAAATTGTATATATGGAAAAAAAAAGGGCAGAAAAATGTAAAGAATTTTATAAAATCATATTTAGAAATTAGTAAATTCATCTATTGAATCTGAGTAAACGGTGTGTGCTAGTCACAAACAGAATTTATTTAAGAGCAATCCCTTATGATGTTTTTGAAATAAAATCAAAGCGAAAAAGAGGCAGGAAAATACTTTCGAATGGTATTTACATTCATATATATGTATTTACATATGTTCCCGACTTTTTTGGACCATTTTGTTAACTGGTCGTTAGTTAGAAATATTTGATGACCAACAAAAACTACGTTGGAGCAAAGGCAAAAAGCCAAGGCTGCTGGCAATTTATGCAAAGTCAGCAAAAACTACACACAAATTGCCTGAAAATTGGCATGCCGAGGCCTAGCTGCGTGTACTTAATTAACAACAAGCCTGCATGAGTGTAGACAAAAACCCAAAATTTGGGCTCACTGGGCAAGCAAACAACATTTTGCAAATATTTAATTAGCCTGAGCAGTGTGTGAGGGAGAGTGAGAGCGAGAGAGGGAGGCAGAGTTGGGCTTCATCATAGAGTTGGCTGATTCAAAGCGAACTTATTGAATATGCAGTTGTTAAATATTGAAAGAGGACATTCAAATGCAGTTTGAATATATCTTGGCCGTTGAGCTGCCAGCGAATTGCTTTGTTTGCATACATAACAGCCTTGGTGAAAGTAAAAGCGCAATGCATAATATACAAATACACTCTCACACACATATATAGAGAGAGAGAGAGAGAGAGAGAGAGATTTCCATACATGCCTCAAATCCAACTCAACTTGACTGCAGCATACAATTGATTTCACCTGTGACGCCCTCTGGGCAAACACAGCTCCTGTCGACCACAAAGTAATCAAATTTTACAGCCAGTCCAGGCAAACAAGAAGAGCTCGAAAGTGGCTTACTTCGTATCCTGTTTGGCACTTGTCAGCCCAAAGGGCTCGACTCGTAAGTATTGCTCAATCTCTCAGTATTTGCACAGGCAACGCTACGCATACGCAATATTGATTTAGAACGCATTTGCATGCAAATATTAACACGGCATTTTATTGCCAATGCACGTGCACCAATTTCGTAAACTATTTTCAATTTGTTCGACATTTACAGACTCTATCGCCTTTGGCTGCATCTACTTTTTTTTTTTTTTTTGTAATTATGCTTTCGCATCCTGTGCGTTGCTTTAATTAATATTGATTATGATGGGCATTAAGGCCGTCCTCTTTGTGTCCTTTCTCTGCTGCATTTTAATGCGCTTTTGCACTTTTTTCATTTCCTCTCTGACCATTCAATATGCATGCTAATGCATTTTATGAAGATTAATTACTAACGATAGCTTCCGCCCTATAATAGAAGTTACATGGAATAGACAGGCGAGAAGGAGGAGCAGGGGGAGTCAGTATGCCAGAGGGCAGCATTTAGATTTGCTCTAATGTATATGTATCAATGTAGATATATTTGGTTTCATTTGAATTTCTGGGGCCTTATTACTTAGTCTAGGATTGATGTGATTCTGCTGAGATCTACAATTGTACGTGAATATATAATTTAATAACTCTGATGAAATTAACGAAAAGATTACACATTGCTTGACAGAAGTCTTGAGTTACTAAGAATCGATTCTATGTATGCGAATATTTTTATTTTTCTTAGTTTTACTTCAATTTTCTAGTTCATTTTTGATTGATGTTCCTTCTTCTTACATTGTGTTTAAGCATGAACATGTTGCTACCTTATTTGGCTCTCTTAATCTACAATTAACATCTTGAAGTACGCCTGAGCCTTTTAAATTATTATTAATATTATTATTATTATTATTATTATTATTATTATTATTATTATTATATATTCTATTATTATATTTATAGATTAAATCGAGCGACGAACAAAACATCGCCGTAGCTTTAACACATCGGATTACGTGCTCTCCTAATAACTGAACAAATAACTCGTATATACATAATATTTCCTTTCTTTATATGTGTAAATGTATACACAAGCCTACAATTCGTGATATACATATGTATATGCTATATCTAAATTGGCTATATTTATTTATGCTTCATGTATCATGTTCCATATGTATATCTTTTATTAGCTCCTAAACTACGAACTACAAACTTAGTAAAACACTGTGACATCTCATACGTTTCTTGCGCATTTAAAAGTCGAAAGCATTTTAGTCTTAAACTTTGCTCAATTGCTGTTGTTTGATTGGTAGCCAATTTCGAAACAGGCTAATAAGCTGAGTACGCAACCTAACTAAGCCAATTCTTGTTTACCTTACTGTTCAGAAGAATAAAATTGTGCAATTTCATTTTGTGCAATGCGCTTGGAGTTTTCCTCTAGTATCGTTGAAAATGCTCACACATACACGTATATATGTATTCATCTATAGTCTGCGAGCGTTAGTGTGTGTGTGTGTGTGTGTGCCGTGTTCTGGCATCATGTGGCCAGCTGCCGAATGAGTCATTTTTCATGATTTGCAGCTCTGTTTGAATGGCGTCCCATTTGGCTTTCGGGCTCTGTTCGCCTTTCTTTTTTTCACAACGTTCGATATTTGAAAGGAAAATCATGTAGCCGCAGCGTGTATCCTTAGTCTGTCATTTGTTCAAATGACGTATACGACATGTTGCTTGCTGGCCAATTCAATAAAATGTCCGTCTCTTTGCATTTGATTGCCAGAGCATTTGGAGCATGGCATGGCATTATTTAAGATATTGAACACAGCCGCCTGCTGGCGCTCAACCGAATCGCACACAATTTGCCACACAGCACCTAAGGATAGAGGCGAACAGTATACAATTTGCATTTGCTGCCAACTGGTAGCAAACGGCTGGCTAATTAACTTGCTCATTAAAGCTGTAAATTGCCAACTCAGCATGACACGATAGGCCCTGGCTGACTTTTGAGTGTCTTCCTGGACGATGACCAAGACAATATTGATTTGTGTTTGGCCATAGCTGCCGGACAACTTCAGCATAAGTTAGAGCCCATTAGGCAGTCAGCTGGGTTGGCTTTAGCTACACCCTGTAAACCTGTGCGTGAAGTCTGAAATATGCAAATATTTTCATATTTCTGTCAATTAAATGCTCTGATAGAAATGTGGCTTGAAAGCAGCTCTACTAGATGTAGCTCATCCCGAGTCAAAAGTCTATATATTTCCATTTGCCTCGCATACAATTTCTGCCTTTTTAAATGAACATTTTCTTGCCGAAGCTTTTAAAGTGATATCAATTGAAGTAAACTGAAATTAAAGCGTACTTTTTGGCGAAGCTGCAAAATCGTTGCGCTTAAGTAGCAACCGAATTGATGCCATGTCGATTCTGTCAAGAAGCAAGAAGCAATTTCATAACATTCGCTCGAATTTCGCTGGCTCGTTTTATGGTCTATCATTATGGCTTTTTTGCTGTTGTTGTTGTTGTAGTCACTTTGGCCGTTGTTGTTGTTGTTGCAGGCGCTTTGGTCATTGATGCGTGAAAATTCAATCACTATACGGCTGTTGCTGCCGCTGCCGCTGCTGTGGCCGCTGGCTTGCGTTTTTTTTTTCTTTGCTGTTTAGTTACAGTTTTTATAGCTGGAATATGTATTTTGTATGCACTATGCTCACAAATTGCTTGACATGGGCACATGCGCTGAACGGTAATATTTGAGAAGTGAAATGGGTCTACATAAATATATTTTCTTTATTTATTAAAAATGGAGAGACCAAATTGGATATGAGAAGCTGAAGCTCCTCCTTCCTAATTGATATCAAATTATAGCACATATCTGAGTTTTGCATACATTGTAAATTTTTTTTTATCAGTCCTTTATTCATTATTCTTTAAATAATATGTTCATAAATTTTTTAAAATTTATTATGAAGTTTAGTTAAAATAAAATATAATATAAATATTTATAAAATAATAATAAAAAATGCAAGATTATTTTGCCTTAAGGAATAAGGTAATCAGATGGAAGTTCATATATTTATATGGATATTTTTTTATAGTAGTGTATTCATATATTGATATATATGTGTATTTTAGATATATCTCTTCTACTCCAATTAATTTTTTAAGTATTAAGAGTATTGCCAAGTCGATGTGCTGTCCCATTCTTAGACAGCGTCTCTATTGGCTTTTGGTTGGATTTGTGCGCGCGATTTGCGTTCGTTTCGATTTGTTGCCACGGCATATTATGTTCCTTATAAGCCATGTCTTGCCATGCCACATAAGCCATGCAACTTAAAACATAAAATTCATAAAAAATGTAAAATGAAAGCCAATTTTTTATTACATATCAAACTATTTAGTCATGTGGTATTAAGTATATTTATTATCAAGGCAATGTGAGAGCCTCGTGTGTGTAGCGCATTTGGTGCTTCGGCCTGGCCGCATTCGATATTTATAAACAATATTTCTCTGCTGCTTATATGTATTTGTACTAGTGTCGCAATTTTCTGCGCTTCAGCCACTGGCGATTGCGGTTATGAATGTTTTTTATTCAATTTGCGCATATTTCGCTTATTTTTTTCGCTTTTCGTTTTTCTGTTTTGTTTTTTTACTTTTTATTTATTTTGCCTTGCCCTGGCGACTCTGGGAGCGAGCAAGATGTGCGCCTTTTCTGGTCGTGCTCTTTAAGGCCGTAAATTAACTTGTGCAGCGCGCCTAACTAGATACGTGGCAACAGCCACGTGCCACAAATGGTGGCAGCAAACCGTTGCGGCTTCAACTTCAACTCAACTCGAAAGTTTTTTATGGCTGCCGAATGAGCGGGAAAAAAGCAAAGAGCGTGCTGCGAAAAGCGCATAAAAGGCGGCATTCAAATTCAAGCTATTTCATCTGTGAGAGCTCTCCAGACTCAGACCAGCCCCATAAGAACCCCACCGCACCAGCCACCCTCAAACTTAACCAGACGAATGTCTAAGTGCCTCAGTCCTGGGCGCAAAAATGCTGAATGCTTCGCTACCTGGCATCGCCCACTCTTCGCTGCCTGCTTTAATTGTCTTTACTTTGCAGCTTTGACGCATGTGTGTGCGTGCGTGTATCTATGAGTGTGCTTGCATGTGTGTGTGTGTTGTTAATACGATTTTACATTTGCCAGTTTTAACTTATTTTTTATGCGTGCTATTTATGCAATTCCTCCACTTTCATTCATTGCCAACTTTTTGTATGCTAAATGCGCATTTGACATTTGCATATCGCATTTCAGACTGCCTGCTTTGCCTAATACCCTGTAAACAGCGAGTCAGCAAGGGTATATAGGCTTTTGGGTTGTCTTTAAACTAGCGGTAATTTGCTCTTAGTCCACTGGGAACAGCGTGTCTTCGTGATCGAGCTGCTGCGCTCTCAGCTGCTCTCATTTTATTGGCAACTGTCACGTTTGCTTTGCATACTATTGAGCGCTGACAGAAGGCGCCCGCCTCACGTTACGCATACGCCACGTGGCAGTCACCTTTAACGTTCAGCTTCTGCGTCGCATTTGTTTAATTGAATTGACGTGAGTTGACACATTTGGCTTGGAATTACTTGAATTGGTAGGTGTGTGAGGACCATGCCAGAAGTTTCCTTTGATCTGCACGCAGGCTCTGCTGTCACTCAACTGTCCCTCGGTCCTTCTGTACCTCTGTCAGTCGCGTGCGTCCATTTGTAGTTGCTGTCTGATTTTCTTATCAATTTGCAGCAATCAAGACAGCAAAACATTTCAACATTTCGGCATTAGCTGGGGGTAAAAAGTCGCAGCTCGTTGCGTGAAATTTAATCAAATAAATTAGCTATAAAGTTTTATTTTGACGCTGTCACCCAGCAACACGAGGCGGCGCCACACGGCGCGTATACGTAACGTGTTTTTATAGCTGCCAGCCTTTGGGCTGCTTTTATAGGACTTCTCTCTACTTATTTTCATTCCTCGCTGCGCATCAATTAACATTGACAGCTTGACTGCATGAAAGAGGATTGGGGATTTAAAATAGAGGCGTGCAGAAGCAGCACACAAAAATGGAATAGAAACACAAATAAACAAATCCGAATAGAAGGCGTGGCCGGTTGGTTTCGATTGAATTAGATGCGATTCTATGTGTGACGCGTCAGCAAATGTGCGACATTTATTTTGAGCCTTCGATTGAGGCTATTTCTGTGCGGATTATTTTAAAGGCACATGAGTTGGTGTGAATGCGTGTGTGTGTGTGTGGGTGCTTGTGCGTGGCTGTGGCGCACATTTTTGGGTACTTAATTAAAGAGTCGCTGGTTAAAGCGAGCGAACAGCCAAAGTTAATTAAAATTTTGTTTTGTTTTACTTTTGCGCCTAAGCTGCGGGCTGCTGTGATTGCTGAAAACTTTGATTTGCTTAGTCCACAGTCAGAGTTAATCCTTATTGCGTTTATATTCAGAAGGGAGGGCTAATAGGGCTACCATATCTATTCTATTCTAAGAGGATTATGAGTTAATCGCAGCAGCTGTCAACAAGTGTCAAATCAATTAACAGCGCTTCTAACAGACTGTTATTGATGCTTGTTGGAGTGTTAATGTCTGATAGCTGGGGAAGGGGCAGAATACTATGAATATTTTATATATTTATTTACTCTTTTTATGACAAACCATTAAAAAGTTAGAGTAGATTAAAAAGAGTAAAAATAAAATATTTATATATTTTGAAATGTATGAGTTTTATATGTCATAATATGCCTCCATAAAGAGAAGATATAAAATAGGAAAAGTTATCTAAATCGCAAATTTTCCTTTACTCAACTGCCTCAGTTATATGCCAGACCAAGGACAAGTCAAACTTTTGGCAAAACAAATCTGTCTGCCAATTTCTATCGATTATGCTCGCAATTTGGCAGCTTATCAGTGCGGAATTTGTTGAAACTAGCTCAACAAGCAGCATATTTTGGGCACTGGGCAGCACTGAGTTACTTGGGTGTGAAAATATGCAGAAAAGAAAAGAAATTCTTATCTCTTCATATTTTCCCACACAAAGACAAGAGAAGCTCTAAGCCGAGTCGAGGCAAATCACGAGAAAGGCAAATGGCATCCATAAAAGTAGGCAACAGATTTTTAAGCCTCTGATAAGGCGTGGCCGGTGCAGGGGCGGGAGCGAGCACGAATCGACTTCAAATTAAAAACATCCCGTTTGGATACAAGCCGACTGTATTTTAGCCAAATGAAAGCGTGAAGAAAGATGTTCAAATGAAGTGTAACTGACTGCATAATACTCTACCTGGAGTGTTGGGAGATTAAGAATGTTTATATAAATGCAGCAAAAATGTAAACAAAGATGCTCCCATAGGTTTTCTCTTTAAGATTATTTTACAGACAGGTGAAGCGCATACGCTTCTTTCCACATTTTGCGGCAGTGTATCAAAATGGAATAATGCGAAATGCGATTTTTTCCTTTTCTGTTTCTTTTTTTTGCGGTCGCCCTTTTGATCGGCTTAGCGCTTGGACACCGTGAAAAAATGTTCGCTCTAAGGGCATAAATCATTGTGAATTTATCATAAATCAAATTCAATTCTGTAGAGCTGCCAATGCCACGCCCACGTTCACGTGGCTGTGTTCCTGCCTGGGCTGCTTAGCGCATACAGTTATATATAATAGATATATATGTATGTATGTATATTGGTTGGCTTTATATAAGCAGACGCATATTTTATTTATTTACGATTGTTTCCAACTGACTTGGGCAACAATTTTCTGCTGGCTCGGCGCGACATTCCTGGCGACCATTTCTGGCTGCATTTACTTGAATTTCCTGCGGGACAAAGGCATTAAAAAGGAGTTTCCCAATCCAAATGAATATACATACAAAATTGAAAAATTGAACATTTTGTTAGGCTGTAATGTGAATGAATATATAAATTATTTATGCATATATAACACGTATTTTGCGGTACATACATATATATCTTTAATATGCCAAACGATACAGTGAAACCTATAAGGAAACAACCCAACGCAGCACAAACAAAGTTTCAAGCAAATGCATATCTAATCAAAATTTTCTTATTACATCTGAGTGAGCTTCTGACAGCTCGTAAAATCAAGTCGGCATTGCACATTTGCAGTATCTACTGTACGTGAATAATCGCTTATTTCCTCAGGCAGCCGATTCATAAGCTACGTGCAAATTGGCTATTCACCGCCATGGTCGCTGCTCACAATTTGAAAGTCTTTGGTTAGCGCACAATATGTCATTTTGGCTATTGGCCATTTCCATTACCATTTCTATTGCCATTGGCATTGCCAGCTGAGCTGACAACCTATTGGCATCATAAAAAAGTTTGTATGCGCCCTACATGCCCCCCCCCCCTGGCTTCTGTCGCTCCTCCCGCTCAAATGTGAAGTTCTGTTTGACGTATCTGCTAATTGAATCGTCGCCCCGCCCCGCTCCGAGCGACTCGTCAATGCCACAAGTACCACAGCACACATCTACATAATACTATGATTCCTAACCATGGACTATAGAAGTTGATTAAGTCCAGCATTGACTGCTGCCACGGCTGCTGCCAGCTGGGTGAAGGCAGCCAAATATTTCTGACTAATAATCTGAATTTGTTACTTAGCTCAAATTGCAGTCTCTCACTTCGATCGGCAGTTGGCCATGATGACTTTTTATTGTATATACATAATTAAATTGTAATAAATATATGATATTTATATTACGTATATATAATAGAAAATAAATGAAAGTGAAATATGATTTCTGGCAGAATCAGCGCAGTTATTTAGCAAACTTACCTGTTGGCTACAATTTAATATGCATGGAAACGATTATTGAACAATTTAACCTGCCACAATAAAAATATATTTCGGAGGATTCATTTTCAAATAATTTGACGCCATTCCTACATATAAAAAATGATAGAGCAATATTTTAATTATTGTAAAAACAAATTTGAAACGTCAAAAATAATAAAAGCATCATTAATTACAATTCACTGGCATTTATTCTATATTGTTTGTTGTGTCTATATTACTATAGCACTTTGAGCTTATCTATTTGCTTTTATATTCAATTATAAATAAAAAATAAATAGTTGATAGCACTTCAGTGTATAAACATAAAGTAAAGCTCATGCGGGTGACTGCATAAAATATTTAAATAAATACATAGTAAATAATTAAAAATAATATATTAAATTGCTTTGAACAGGCTGACGTAGACTCAAAAATTAGTATTCATATACATATTTGAATAAGCTACGTAAATATTGAGAGAGGTGGATTGAGGAAAGTATAAATTCTGGTGATAATTCCTGCTGATGCCTCCTGCTGATAGTTTCTACTGCAAATGGATTCCTCATAGTTTTGTTTACTCAAGAGGTATCTACATAGTCTATCACTGCGGTCAGTTCAATTCGTTGCTGTTTTCGTTTTGTTCGTATTTTTACTTGTGGCACTTTCATTGAACACGAAGCTGCATTAAAAAAACATATTTTATCGCACCAAGTACTCTTGTTTCCAGTAGCAGTGCCAGTTTTTTCCTTTTGAAAATAAACATTTGTACAATATAGATGCGAATATATGTAGGTGAGTGAGTCTGTGTGTGTGTGTGTATGTGTGTTTGGACTGCAGCCTGTCTGGCCATGCGCCCATAGGTCGCTCTATACGAATGAATATTTTTGAACGTTCGTCTATTCAATGGGAATTTTCTTTTTAATGAATGAACAACATTTTCCGTTGGCTCTCTTTTTATTATTTTTTACTATTGTACCTTGATGCCGGCAGCGCTGTAGCGAGGGCGAACTGTTCGGGGTGTCCGCATATGAGTTTTTATTAGTTGCTGTTCGCCAATTGATTGGAAATATTTCTTTTCATGTTTCCTCCCGCAATTGAAAAGCCGCAAATAAAAACAAAGAAAAATACTCAATAAATACAGCGTCCAGAACCCAAGCCCGCCCCACCGCACCGAGTGTACCGAATATAAGAATGCGCTGTCCGCTCTTCAAGTGCTCTGGAGCGATGGCATATGAATTACCCCTCTGTTTAGATAATAATAATTCCGATCATTTTATTTGAGTATGGAGCGTGTATACTTTAGCAAAAAGATTTATGTATGAGCTCTTGCCCTCTGACAGCTGATGTTTAGCTTATAAATCTTTAATTTATTTTGTTTTGATTATTGGTTATTATTGTGCGTAAGTCAGCATGGGAAATGTTATGCTGTCGAAAGTCGAAAATATTTTAACGATTCTTAAATAATTGAATAGCCAAAGTTGTTTGCATGCTATATGGAAAGTGCCTTAACACGAGTTGACCAACTATTAAGCAAGTTTTCCTATTAAAAAGCTTTGTGAACTTTTTGTCTAACTTCACCTGAGTGCCATAAAATGCTGTTTGCCGAAACAGTTGATATTTAATTTGCACGTTAACATAGAGATAACCTATTTTTGGGTTTAATTGTTGCTCTTTCGAAAATCCTTTGACGCCCCTTCGTTTTATGAATTTTTAATCTGACGTTTGAATTCCTCCAGGATGTTAAGCAAAAGTGAAGTAAACTGTTAATTCTAACTCTCTCTCTCTCTCTCTCTCTCTCTCTCTCTCTCTCTCTCTCTCTCTCTCTCTCTCTCTCTCTCTTTAACTCGCTGTTAACTATCTTTACTTAACAGGTTTGCTGCGTTCGCCTTCTCTAACGGCCGCCATTTGAATCGGGATGGAAAATAAGAAGTAGCTACAGAACTAAAATAAGAAATTTGTTTTATATTAATATTAATATTAAATATTAATATATCCATCCACTATTAATATTTTACGCCATTGAATGAGTGAATGCTTCACTTTCTTTGCAGCATTCCTTAGCATTTATCGCATGAGATAAATATTCCGAACAGTCGCTCTGAGTGCGCACACGATGCAATAACAGAATGCGAACGAGAGCGACAGCGAGAGAGTGAAAAACACGAAGTTGACGCTCGCTCAACTTAACAGCAGTTGTGGGTGCCCGAACGACCCACTGACACACTGAAACTGTTACACCGACGACTATGCCTGTGATAACAGCGCGCAGCTGTGTGCGTGAGCAGCGACTGTTAATGCTAGACTCTTGTCGCTGGAGGTGCTGTTGTGCGCTGCTGCTGTTGCTGCTGCTGCTGCTGCTGCTGCTGCTGCTGCTGCTACTGTTGCTGTTACGCACGCACACAGGTACGTGGCGTGCTGGCGCCTCTGCTAGTATCCATACATCTTTGCCGTTTGGCTGCTGCTCGCCTGTTGTTCGCTGCCGACGTCGTCTGCTATCTGCCGCTGCTTTCTGCTCGCAGCTCGCTCGGCGCTCGCGTCTGTTCCGAATTTACAGTTAAACTTTCAAAGTGCGCGCATCAGGGCAGCGACAAGTGTTTAGGCGGACGGGAACAGCGACGCGTCCGCAATTTTCACGCGCTGACTTTTCAAATATTTTTGGGAACTGCGCGTAACGGTTAGCCAAAAATGCGAAAGCATCGCCTAAACAAAACATAAAAAAGAAATTAAATAAATAAAAACGGCAACAGCCGTAGAGAATTTTCAAATTGTTGCATAAATTGAATAAAAGTGTATAAAAACAAACCAAAAAATTCGACACGGAAATTATTGAAAACAAAACAAAAACTACGGCAGAAAAAAGTGTGCGCTATAAAATACGTATGTTGAAAAGTGTAATTGTTATTGTTGGTGCGCTAAAAAATTTTATGTGGAAATTGTGAAATATATTTAATGGAAATGTGCCCCCAAGAAATTGAACCAGAAATCAGGCTAGCGAATATATGAATAGTGTTTCGAGTATATCAGAAACTAAACTGAAAATATTATATATAGTATATGCATAATCTAATTTTATTGATGAACTTAGAAGATAACAATTGCTTTTCAAGTGATTTGTGATTTGTGTGCTGTTGCCCCTAAGTTATTTGTTCGTTAAGCACGGCACGTCATTTGGCACCTGTTCGGCAAGCTTCTTGAAAAGTGTTTAAAAAATAATTTAAAGCTATTTATGCTAACGAGCAGCTGGAAAATAAAGGAGGACCTGCCGAGCGAGGGCTGACGGCTGAGAGCTGAGGCCTTACCCAAGCAGCCGTTGACCTAATGTAAGTTTTTCTCTTTGCTATTAGATTAAGATTTGCTTGCTTAGAGCTCGAGCATTGTCTGCTCTTTATTATTTTTTTTTTACTGTTGATAAATAAACATACCCTTACGTATACATTCTTTTTATTCATTCGTTATCGTCGCCTAAGTGCATAAACAAATTGTTTGACAACTTAAGATGTGAGCGTGCTGACGCTCGGAAAATGTCAACACCTCTTTTGTTTATCGGAGTGCGAAAAAATCTTTAATTATAGTTGTGCAAAGCACTTGATGCGGCTCTTTAATAATGTCACAGCTAAGTCAAAGCACTTGAGGCTATTTGTGATTGCCTTTTAATGCGACATAAAATGCATTTTTATGACAAAGTATCTGTGAGATACAATTTGAAATTAAAAACGCCAAGATACGAATCGCCGGCACGGCTGCTAGCGAGCTAGAGCTCCTATGGCAGCCATAAGGCACTGCCAGATGGTCGAGTATCTATGAGATACAATTCGATACTACTATTTCAGAGTAGCAATTTAATAGTATTCGATGCAGTGTGCTCTCGCTTCACTAAAGGCACTTCAACTGAAGTTCAATATTTGCGATGGCTTTTGATTGCAATATAAAAATATATTTATTTATTTATGTGGCCCTTGATGGGATGCAATTTCAAGCTGGAACCTTTGAGCTACAATTTAATGATACTTTAGTTTTCATACTTCACCTTTAGCAGTTGGCCCAGGGCATAAAGTTTGTTGAAGATATGTTTGATGTGAATATCTAAGAGCCAGCTCTGGCTGCAATTGTTTATATTCAGTTGTGATTCTCATACATATACAATATACACAATCTTTATCGAATATATTTCCAATACCAATTGTATTCATTTAAGCCGTTTTAATATCATTATGGGCTTTCCTCCTTCGATCAACTTGTTCTGCCATCAATCTGTGCAATTCTTGATCATTCTGAAAGCATCGCAACGTTCTTCTCATTGAGTGCAGCAGCGACTGCCGCTTTGAAGTTCCACAAATTTTACGCTTGCATACTTAAGCAACCAAGTAGGCATGTGTGTGTGTGTGTGTGTGTATGTGTGGGCGTGTGCAAATTTACACTTAACTGCAAAACAACAAACTTAATTGACCAAATAAAGCTCAACATGGCGGCAATTGCGCCGCACTTACTACCTGTCTGCCTGCCTGTCTCTCTGTCTACCTGTCTGGCTGACTGACTGACAGTGGCATGAGTGAGAGCGAGTGGCATGCGCTGAAATGATGCCAGCAACAACAACAACAACAAGAGCAACAGCAACAAGAACGCAAGCCTTGAACATGAAATGTGAAAAGAACGTTGCCAAGAGATATAGCACCAATTCATGCCCGCACTTACACTAATTGCAGCTGATGTGCAGATTATTGTAGCCAGGAGTGCCTGTCATTGGCATCAAACCTCTTTTCTTCCATTGTACGAGTAGCTGTGGTTATGAGCCACAAACTGTGCGCCCAAGTGCCCAGCACTCCTTAAACTGACACTTAAATGACAATTTTGCTAAATGGCATTTTTAAACTCCATTATGGTTGAGCAGGCAAGGAAATCACCAGAAGCTTTGGAAAACTTCATGAGTGCAGCAAATTGTGGGATCTTGGCTTAAAGTAAAAATCAATAGTCAGAGATATTGGGCTATAACTTAGAATTTTTTTTATTAACAAATTTGTAACATGCAATAAATAACTCAGAACCGCAGTTAAGGCAAAATGTATAAATCATAATGAATAGTTCATACAGCTTAGCCACAGTTTATAGTTTTAGGCCAAATCTAAAACGGGTCAAATTAAATTTATATTTTTCTATTTTTTGTTTCTTATACATATCAATATTTGATTTAAAGCTCAAAGCTAAATAGAATCCACTTGAATTCAAATTAATTTCAATAAAAGATAAAAATAAAGCAAATAAAATAAATATTAAGAAATTCGCAGTCAGACATGATCTCCATCAAATGAGATTTCAATTTGCCTGCTGACAACTGACATTGCTCTTAGGGGAGTTGGTGCTGCACTGCCCTGTGATATCATATGTCAGTTGAAATCAATTGATTTCAGAAAGCGCATGTGAATGGCAGCAGCAGGAGCAGCAGCAGCAGGAGCAGGAGCAATGGGAGCCAGGTGGCATGAGCCCTTTGGCAATTGTAAATTGAGCGCGCGTACATACAATACAAACGACAATCGAAAAGGTAAAAGGACAACGGAGCGTATGCGCAATAAAGTTCACAGAATCGCGCACACACACACTCGCAAGTTTGAGTGTCGCATTGTTATGCTTTGTCAAGGAACAGTCCGACAAAGAAACCGACAAAAAATGTCTGAAACAAAAGCAATAGCATGAAGTGTGACGGAAGTGGAATTGAAGCGTGGGCACGCCTCGCTGCCTGAGGGTGTGTGTTTGTTGTTCGTGTGTGTGCGGTGAAATATTGCGCATACGCCACGATGTCGAGCCTTAAATTTGCCAAATAAAACGTACACAACTAAGCCAGCGTAAAGCTCCTAATTAATTAATAATTAATCACCAAAAAGCTAGCGCGAAAAAATATCGCGAGATATCGAAATCGCCTCAAATTGCCAAACTCCTCAACTGGCAAATATTGAAAAGGTCACTCACACGCACACACTCTCTGCACCTATGCTCGGGCTCTGGCTCTCGCTGTGGCTCTGGCTCTGGCCCACTCGCCCACTCATTGTCATTGCCAATGTCCAGACACTGGCAGCGGCGCTTATCATAATGACCGAAATGCTCTAATCGGGGGCAATTAACGTGACCAAATTTAATTTCCGCCCAGGTCGCTATCAACGACTGCGACGCCGACTGCGCCGTTGTCGTCTTCTTCGTCGTCGTTGGACGCTACTAGCGGCAGAAGCGTTGCTATATTATTTACAAAATATCATTTAGCTTGCAATGGGCCACTAATGCCATTGGATATCCATCATGTAAGCCAGTGCTTCGTCTTGAGATACACTGTGCGCCGAGTTTAAAATGGGTATATTAGTTGGTGGCCTTTTTTTTTTTTGTTATTTGCCATTGCAGTTCAGCTGTGGGCATAGCTGACTGCACTTAAACCTAATTTAAATATGTTTAAGCCATGTCTAAGTCTGTAGCCACATGTTGTATCTGTTAACTCTGCTCTGTTAACTCTGCTAACAGAGTATGGCGCAGTCAGCTGCATTTGGATTTTCACTGGGTCTTTCCCTTATTTTCCGGCTGCTTTGTCATTTACGGCTTGCTTTTTGTGTTTGTTCGCGCGCAAAGATAAATGAGCGAACCACCGCCGAGCCACCGCCGAGCCACCCACACGACTGTGATTAGCTGTCTGGCAGGTGACTCCGCGTTGCTACTGCTGCTGCTGCTGCTTCATGCTTCATGCTTCATGTTTTTTCGAGTCCTTAAAGTTGCGGCATCTGTGTGGCCGCTGCGTCCGAGTCGCGCCTCTACTTCTCTATTGTATAAATGTGCGTCTTGGGCGCAATTTAGCGATGCGCGGGAAATAACAGTAAATAAATATAACACAACGGGAGAGCAAATTACTTATGTTAATTAGTTGGCGCGGCTAATGAGAAATCGCAAACAGATTCCACAATGATTACACTCAACCACAGCCTTAGCCAATTCCTGGATTCCATATTCATTCATATTCAGATTCCCGTCAGCCACAGTGCAATGCGGCGTTGCAAGGCTGCACCTGCCACAGCCCAAGGCGCGACATTATGAAATTATTTAGTCTAGTATTCAGTAATTAACGTACATTTGCTATGCAGATGCTGTGTTTACTACATTTTCTATTTAACTGAAATTGCAATTCGCAATTGCAACTGTCAGTTGCTACCACAAACCATAAATTTCATTTCATTTCATTAGCCCCTAACCAACTGCAAAATAAATAAACTTTTTCCTTACTCAAGCTTAAAAAACATAATTTGTGTCTGCCAATTATTTCAATTTTGTTTTACCTACGCTTATAAATAAAGAAGCGAGTTAATTAGAAGCGGATTGAGCAGCCGTCAATATCAAGTAGCCGCAACGTGGGCTTGGGCTAATGGAAATTCCAGAGCTGCTCTACAAGGCGCAGAAGAACAGCATAAGCCGAAAATGCGCCTAATTAGTTGTTTATAAAGATGAAATTATGCGAATGAAATATTTTAATATATATAAATATATATATTATTTACTTAATATATATGTATTACAAGCATTTGCCAAGACTATCAACTATTAGCTTACGTAAATAGTTAAACTTATTTCTGGAGTTAATCAGCCGTGAAGTTAAACAGTGATTAAATATTCATTCCCATTAACCTGATGGAAGCATTGTTATGAGAATTAATTGTCCTTATTTGTGAATGCATCGTTGGAATTGTTTTTTAAGCCAACAAATAATTAAATTTTAATTTGCTTTTTACAGTTTTTCATTACCAATTAAAATTAAACAAATTAAACAACATATATGCATGCACGGAATGGCTCACAGGCAAACGTGAAAACAATTTCGCTGCCATGAAATTAAATTAAATTAATTGGGTAAAGCTGCAGCCCGTGGGCGGCCGAAGAAGAAACAAAGGATGACTTTGTTGACGGCACAGGCGATAGCTGCAGGAGTCCGCTGTGGCATCCGATTATTGCAAATATGCTATATTATTTATTAAATACAATACTGACAGTTTGAAAGGATTAAAAACAAAAAATAAAAATAAAGAACAGATACCATACCTTTTGTGTGCACTTAATGAAAAACTAATTAAGCGTGACATCAACATTTTTTATTGATTAATTCAAATTGCAGTGCCTTCATACGGAGGCATAATAAACTCCGGCGTGCATAATATATCTTCATTTTGTGCATAATTAATGCCTGCCATTAGGCTTTATTTTGCCCGCGTAGCTTGGCGAGAGTGTGCGCTGTGGCTGTGGCTCTTTTGGCTAACTTTTTGGCCTAAAGACAACACCCGCAATGGGCATAATTAAAACGCTGCACGCATTCATCTGCACACTCACACACACACATACAGATAGAAGAAGGACACGTAAACACTCCACTTAACATGCTGCGATATACCATTTGATCCTGCTATCAATCTCAAAAACCCGAGCCAAGCACACACGCACATTGCGTATACGCACTGTACTCTGGGCTTGGACTACCAAGCTGGCTCACATTGCGTATATGCCTTTGGCAACAATGTGACACATTCCCTCCCACCCACCACATACACACACATACACATTATTGATGGCCTGCCACACTTTTGAAATCCAGCAACAGGCAAAAGGCAGCAGCAGCAGCAGCAGCAGCAACGGCAGCAACAGCAGCAACAGCTCGAGAATTGCCAATTACGTCTCGTCAGTGTATTAAAATGCCATAATTGCGAATTTAAGCGCTTGTTCGCTGCGGTTGCTCTGATGGCAGCCGCTGCTTGATAGCTGCTGCTCCTGCTGCTCCTGCTGCTGCTGCTGTTCATCATCAGTCTCCTGGCTGCTGACAAAGTTCTGCAATGCCTGCTGTGGTTGAAGGGCGACCCACTCTGGCAATTTGTTGGCAAAGAGTTGAGTGTTTGGCTAAAGTTTCTATCAAGCCGTAGTGCGCAATCAGCTTTAAAAGTTTTCCATTTTAAACTCGATTTTAGTCTTGCTGCATATGTTGACAGCGCGCAGAGGCTGACCAACGACTGCGGTTAGCCGACTCAGCAGGCGTTTGGCCGAGAATTTGTAATTAATTATGCTTAATTACGTGTAATTAAAGTCATCAAACCAAACTCGAAACTGAACTGATTTAATTGCTTCAAACTAGTCTCTAATGGCAGGAGACAGAGAGAGAGAGAGAGAGAGAGAGAGAGAGAGAGAGAGAGCGAGCGAGAAAGTTCTTAAGAAATTGCTGTAATTAATTTATCTATTATTTGAATACCTGTCAATGTCTAGACAAAAGCTTAGCCGTTTGTAAGAGCATTGGCATGTTAGGCATGCCTAATATACCAGGTTTGGCTGATGATAAATATCTTATTTTCTTACCAATGCAAGCTAAATGAAACTCCAACGATAACAATATATATATTCTTACGCCCAAGCATTATTCTGGCCATTTGAGTAGCCTTCTCTAATGCATGTAGAGTGCGTATTATGTACATTGATTACAGTTTCAGTTTGAGTTCTCCGTCTTATCTGCCAACAACAGACACATTAGCTCGTCTTGCATAAACTTTGTGGAATTTGATGAGTCTTTAAATGGCTTGTAGTTGAGGCAGTTATGAGAGTTGGTCAAGTGTTTTGGCTTTTCATTAATTAAATTGCAAATTGGTAGAGCACAGGCTCAATTTGGCACGCCCCTCGCTCCTCTGGGCCCTGAGTGTTGTCTACGTTTTGATTAGGCATTAGCCCACACCGCAACCGAGGCAAAACATGTCGGAATTAAGTGCTCTGGTATCCCGGACTGCACTTATCTATAATACGCGCTCTGTCAGGCTTCTATTGGCCTGGCCAAGTCTCAAGGGTGCACTGTGTATGTGTGCTGTGCTGGTGTGTGTGTGGGTGTAGGTGTTTGTGTGTATCTGCCATTTAATGTGCGCCTCACTGCTTGAGTGGCCATACGTTGTGCATGTTCTCAGGTGTGTATGGCGTTAATGCGCGCGTGTGTGTGTGTGTGCGGCTCAAGTCCTTGCTTACCATTAATCAAAGCGAACGTCTGGCCAGACAGGCGCGAGTGGCGCTACTTCAGTCAGCCCGCTAATTGCATATATAGCCGAGGGCGGGACCGCAGCTAATTGTATACATCTTTCAACGGATTGTATAATTGCCGGCCTAATGCAAAAGTTGGTTGGCTGCCTAATTGATACGTAATCAGATTTGCCTATTAATTAAACTAGTTGCCGGTCAAAGCATTTTTCCTGTGCATAATTAAGAAATATTGCGTGTGTGTTTCAGAATGAACTAAAGACAGCTAAGCTTGAACAGTGCTTAAAGAGCATTCATGTTAAAGCCTTATGCAAAGAGCAAGAGCTGAGCACAGTTCGAAGTATATCTCATATTTCCAGACTATAGAGATAATTAGAAAAACGAATTCATTTCCTTATATATATATATTCTTATTATTGCTTCGCTTCAGTTGGGTTTAGTTAAAGTCATGATTGATGGAGTTGAATTTCCTATATCAAGTTGGTTGCATTGCGGCCAGCTCTTCAAATACCAATTAATATTATTTATTGCTATGCAAACAACGGACTAATCAAACGCAGCAAGCAATTAAAACCTATACCGTTATTATTATGATTAGCCATAATTGTTGCTGCTGCTCGACAGCAACAGCTGCTGACCAGTTGTGTACACCGATGCGAATGCCCCCGCAGGGGATCCGAACTCGTAATAATCGAGCGCTGGCCACTGGGGCCAAACAATTGTTGCCTGGCAAACAATTGCGGCTGTCGCCGTTGCAGTTGCCAACGCCTGCTCCGGTTGGCATTGACATTGGCCCATGCACTTTGCATATGAAGTGCACACTGACGCTCGAAATGGAATCCAATGGAATATATATCACCCTAAGCGCAGTTGCAATTGCATTTAGTGGCAGGGAATTCAGTTGGAATTGCTTTTGGCTTACGGCGCGAATACGTAATAGAAACTTAAGTTCAAGTGGTGCACAGGCATTTTAGCTGTTCGAAAACTTCGTCAGTCTCATTTGGAGTTCACGAACTGTAGTTGGCTCAACTAGCTTTCGGCTTATGTTATAGATACTTGATACCATCTTAAGCTCGGCCAATCTAATTAACAGCAGCTGTACAAATGCAGCCAGGGCAAGTCCAAATATTGGTCAATGAATATCAAGGCCCAGGGCTTGGATCTACCATGTTCTCAATCTATTTCGAAAGTCTATTGTTTGCTCTTGCCGCAGCTTAAATTACACAGTTAAAAGGTTTCTGTTTCAGTTTCAATTTCAGGCTTCAGTTTTGCAGCTTTGCAGTTTTGCAGTTTGTGTCACTTTGCCAAACTGCGAGAACTTTCAAACTTTTTCAAATTGATATTTTTGTTATAAGCTCTTAAGCTTTTGTCAACTGGTTTGCTGTTGCTTTTAACTTGTTCTACTCCTTTTCAGTTTGCCTTTTCGTTATCTTGGCCCTTTCATTGTGTGCGCTGTCACAAATGGATTTATATATACATACACAATATAAAATATATATATCTGTATTCTATATAAGTGCATTCGCACTTTTTCCTTATTCCTTAAAAAGTTGTTCCTATGATGCATTTGACATTGCCTTGGGAGAAATTACATTCTAGAGCAGATGCTGACCTGCTGCGCAGTGCAGCAAAAGGAAGTCGAACTGGCTGTTGTGCGCTTTCAGAAGGTGTTATGCTTTGACACTGCAGGTGTAGGTCAGTTTTGAGTCAAACTACAGAATGTATAGTATATTTCCCATTTTCCAAAGTCTTTAATAGAAGTAAGTTAGTCTGGACTGTTTCTTATAACAGCTTAGTACAATAGAATTGGCAGCTTTGACAACTATTCGGACTTAAACTTTGGGCTAAATAAAACAGTATAGCTTTTTATGAACGTAAAAATATAAATAGCTTTATCAATGCATTTATAACTGTCTGTTGTCATTTTATTTACTTTCAGTATTACCTCTTTGTTTATAGACTGCCGTTACTTTCATTAAAATTTCCCCAAAAATCAAATATTTTATTTCATTTTCTTTTGTTTTATATTTTATCGCTCGAAGTATCGTCTGAAGTTGATATGGATTGGATCGGTTTCTGTTCGGTTACCTTCCGAATGACTGAATCATTTCAACTTATTCATTGAGTCGCCGCCTTAAATAAACACTCGGCCGCCTTCTCCATATGTATTTGGCAGTGTAAATAAATTAAATTCAAATCTAAATTGATATTACCATGTGGGCATATCATAGTATATGCACGCATACACGCAGACTTGGCTTGTTTTTATCAGCTGGCTCGGCGCCGCTTGCCGGTCAACGATGTGCACGCTCTTTAGGGCGGAGGGGGGCTTGTGCGAGGGTGTGTGTTCGTGACTTTTATCACTGCTTAATTACGTTACTGATAAGCTTATTTCACTTTTGCTTTCGTTACGTTACGCTAGTAGAAGTTAAAGGTTTCTTTTCGCTATTTTCGGTTTCTTTGTGTTTGTGTCTGTGTGTGTGTTTATTTATTTCTTGCCACTTTTTATTATGAAACAGGCCATTTGTGTGGCCTCTCAAAGTGCCACGGTTGAGATTTAGTTAATAAAAATTTAATAGCCATGTGATTTGTTTGGCCTCTGCTGCCAAGACAAAACAAAACACAAATTTTACGACCAGCTGTTAGCGTGCGACTATCTGGACTGTAAATTGATGTGTTATCCCACACTGATCGGTCAATATAAATATATATATATGTGTATACACATACACTTACAGCTGTGTGTGTGTGTGTGGTAGCGTGCAGCAGGTGCCAAAGTACGACCTGCTGCAGGCCATTACGATTGGCATTTGGGAATGTTTAGCCTAATTATTTATTTGACGCTTTAATTACACATTTATTGCTGGCGACCAACAGCGCGAATGCGTAATATCAACATTGTGTGTCTCACAGCAACAGCGTCTGCAAGTCATTGACACACTCACAAATTCATAAAACCAACATAAATACTCACTTCTGTTTGCCCGCTCTCCCTTCGCTGTGCGTCGACTGTGACCCGTAATAAACGGTTAAATTTACTTACCAATTGAATTTTACTGACCTAGACGCACTGCGGACATGACCTGTAATCTATAAACATATATTTGTATATGTATATATATTTGTATATTTTAGATATTTTCGACTATCGCTAGGTGCTGCTGATAAATGTGCTGCTCGCCCGCTCAAGGCCGTCCTTCGCGTGCTGCTTATAGATAAACTGCTCACTAATAGATCTATCCATTAAGTGGTCCTAAAGTTTTAGTAAACTTTTTTTTTTACCCACTTTCAACTGTCAAATGCAAATGCCAAATCTTATCAAGCCCTGTTCAACACTTGACCGAATCGTTAGTTGTCTCACGAATATCTGGGTTTTTCCAATTTCATTTGATCGGGAAATCTTATTATTATATATTATTACAAAAACAATTTCGTTTTATGGTCTACCTGCATAATAAATGAGTTTTTGTTTTATTAAATATATGTGAGCGCTTTAATCTATATTATGCATAAGCTCCCCAAAAACTTTATGGCTCGATTCAATGAAAGAGACATATAAATGGGCGCTACTATTATTGTTCTGATGTATTCCGTTATCTTTAAAACATACACAGAATTCTCTAGAGCTGTTTTTATTTGTTTTAATTTGAAATATATCAAAGCTGAAGTGGGCATTAGAGCTAATTTATGGGCTACTAAGCGCAGCTCGTTTGTGCATTCTAATTTCCATCCGACTGCATTTAGCAATGGAAATTTAACTGATTTATGAGTAAATATTCTCTTTAACGCAAACAAGTCTGATTTACTGCCGCCTCTCCTTGTTGGCTGAAACAATTTTAATTGTGGTAGCCATAGAATGGCTGATTATGTAAAAATGACTGCATGCGTATATGTATATGTATGTATGTACATACATATATGGTTTCATTTCATTTCCAAATTAATTTGGGCAGCAGAGCGCATGTTTCGCATGTTGTGGAACAACTGTCGAGATAGCTGGAACTATGTGCCGACATTTGTTATCCATTTATTATGTGCTACAATATTACGAATACGTAGTTAGTAGCATATGCAAATGAAATGCTTCTGTGCTCATGCATGATGGATGGATTACACAAATGGGTATTCCACTCAGTTGTAAAACAAACAGTTAATTAACTGTTTAGTGTAGGGCAAACAATAAATTCACATATAACAATTTATATTATATTTTAACAAATCTTTATGATGGGATATTTTGTTAATTTAAGATTTTTACAATAAATGAATAAATAAAAAATATTTTGTTATTTTTTTTTAGCTTTAGATGAGATGAAAGAAAGAAAAGAGATACTAAATATATAACTTTTTCATTTCAATACACAATTTTTATATATTTTTCATATTTTTAAATAAAAGGCAAAGGAATGTTTGTCATTAATTTATGTTTAGCTAAATACAAAAAAAAAAAAATAAAAATAAATAAATAAATAAAAAATAAATAAAAAATAAAATAAAATAAATAAATAAATAAAAAATAAATTAATAAATAAAGTAAAAATAAAATAAAATTTTACTTAACTTTAAACAAAAAGTGTATATTATTAAAAAAAGTTAGGCTCTAAAAAATGTTTATAAAAAATTTGAGTGGTATAAATTTTTGCTTCACATTTTTTATATTTGGTTAATAAATAACATTTTTAACTCTTTTAACTATCATTGAAAATTATTATTATAATTAAATTTGCATTTGCATTATTTTTGTGTGTGCCTCAGTCGAAGCAAAGCTTTTAGCCTCTTCATACGAAATTTATCTTATTTAAAAGTCTTTTAATTGGATTGTGCGATGCTGTGAGAAAATTGCGAGCGACACGCTCAGTGGCACCTCCAGCAACGCGACACAGCTGGAGCTGCACTTGTGGGCAGTGCAAGCACCATTACGTAGACAGGCGCACCCACACACACATACACACACACTCTGGCCACATATCCCACACAGCCATACACACGCTGTGCGGCAGATTGCAAATGTTTTGGGCGCTGCCAACGCTTGTCACATAAATCTCAGCGAATTTAGTATCAAATTTGCATTTGCCTCTGTGTGTGTGTGTGTGTGTGTGTCGCCTTGGTTGTGTATGGCACCACTGAACCGCTCAAGCATAAAACCGCCGCCATTGTCGCCTCTTGGCATGCCATAAATTCGCCGTGTGTTTTTTTTTTTTTTTTTTTGGTGAGCACGATTTGTCCTCGACCTTGTTAAATGGCACGCGTTACGTTTTGGCATCGATTAGGAAACTAAACAACAAATTTCCAAGCTCCAATTTCGCCTTGGATTCTATTTACGGTTGCTTAATGGCTGCAGGGGTGCAACTGCAGTGCCTGGGCATAACCTGCACGCAATTCGCATCGCAGCAAAGGTCCCTTCAGCGGCAGTCTAACCTTGCTGCTTGAACTTAACATTCCTTGAGCCTTCAATGCGGCTGCCGTATAGAAATGCACATTTTTTTCTGCTTTACTTCTAGTTGTTTGTTGTTGTTGTTGATGTTTTTGTTGTTGTTTAGCTGGCTTGCATTTTAATGGGATTTATTGATTTTCCGTCTTTGTCCCACGCTGTCAGAGCACGTTGCAGGTTCTCGCGCGAATCCTCCAGCTCCGCCCCTAGGGCCATTACCTCATGTGTTCCCCTGCCTAGCTGCGCGGCATGGCCTCCTGCCCCGGCCTGGCTGCTTGTTATGAGCAGTTCACATCAATTGGCGCGTGCTAATGGCTCCAGACCATAGCACATCTACCTGCCCGGCACCGCAGCGTGTGCTTTTTCCTTTGACCTGGCATTCAATCCAGCGGCATGCCCCCATTCGCCACTTACTATCTCAAAGTTTTCTGTTCGCATCAATTTGCTGTCGTTAGCAGAAATTAAGACTCTAATTGCAACATAAGTTGAAAAGTGCACAATTTTCCAATATGTTGCCATAAATTAATTTAAAAGTCTGTTTGCCGCAAATGCATTTTCTATAGAGCTCTGACCCTAGCAGGTGCACAAGGAATTTCATTTATATAAATTCAATTTATAGAGCCAAATTTTATTACTTTTACATATAAATTTTTATAAAATCTTTGTAAAAATCTTTTTTTTTTTTTTACTTTATTTTATAACATTATTTTATAACATAAGTATACAAGTTTCCATTTTTATTTGAATCCTTTTTATACCCTGAACCCATTGAAAATGGGAAATCAGGGTATAATGGTTTTGTGAAAAGTATGTAACAGGCAGAAGGAATCATCGCAGACCCCATAAAGTATATATATTCTTGATCAGCACGACGAGCTGAGTCGATATAGCCCTGTCCGTCTGTCCGTCCGTCCGTCCGTCCGTCCGTCCGTCCGTCCGTCCGTCCGTATGAGCAAAAGGATCTCAGAAGATATAAGAGCTAGAGAGCTGAAATTTGGCATGCATACTCGTGTATACCATAGGCAGTACAAGTTTGCTTTATTTTTTCGATAACTCGTCCGATAACTTTTTTATCGAGAATAATCGAAAAATCGACATTGTTTTTTTAGCTTAATTTGAACATTTTTAGACCTGGAGACTTCAAATTTGCGTTGTATATAAAGTTAGTAGATACAAAGATTTTGTAATTTACAGATTTTGGATACCACGCCCCCTTCGCCCCCAATTTGTAAAAAACGCATTTCAAGTACTAGAGACTTGTGCTTTGAAATGTACACACATTTAAGCCATATGATTACGCTCTAAAAGTTTCATTAAGATCGTATGTCTACAAAAGAAATTATTCAACAAATAAATTCTCGTTATATTGCCCACACTGCAGTGCAGCCCAAGCGCAGCCGCTGCTAGCTGCGCAGTTTGCAGAGCGCGTGCTTATACGTGCATGTGTATGTATGTGTGCATAATAGAAGTCCAGAATGATTAGAATATCAGTTTGGAGGGTTCAGGGTATCTCCTAGTCGAGCAGTCTCGACTGGAGCCTTCTTACTTGTTTATATTTGTTATATGTAATTATTTATCAAAAAAGCTCATCACTTGATGAAATATTTAAATAATAAAAATAAAATATTTTGAATATTGAAAACTTCATTTATTATACCCTGAACCCATTGAAAATGGGAAATCAGGGTATAATGGTTTTGTGAAAAGTATGTAACAGGCAGAAGGAATCATCGCAGACCCCATAAAGTATATATATTCTTGATCAGGACGACGAGCTGAGTCGATATAGCCCTGTCCGTCTGTCCGTCCGTCCGTCCGTCCGTCCGTCCGTCCGTCCGTCCGTCCGTCCGTCCGTCCGTCCGTCCGTATGAGCAAAAGGATCTCAGAAGATATAAGAGCTAGAGAGCTGAAATTTGGCAAGCATACTCGTGTATACCATAGGCAGTACAAGTTTGCTTTATTTTTTCGATAACTCATCCGATAACTTTTTTATCGAGAATAATCGAAAAATCGACAATGTTTTTTCAGCTTATTTTGAACACTTTTAGACCTGGAGACTTCAAATTTGCGTTGTATATAAAGTTAATGGATACAAAGATTTTGTAATTTACAGATTTTGGATACCACGCCCCCTTCGCCCCCAATTTGTAAAAAACGCATTTCAAGTACTAGAGACTTGTGCTTTGAAATGTACACACATTTAAGCCATATGATTACGCTCTAAAAGTTTCATTAAGATCGTATGTCTACAAAAGAAATTATTCAACAAATAAATTCTCGTTATATTGCCCACACTGCAGTGCAGCCCAAGCGCAGCCGCTGCTAGCTGCGCAGTTTGCAAAGCGCGTGCTTATACGTGCATGTGTATGTATGTGTGCATAAAAGAAGTCCAGAATGATTAGAATATCAGTTTGGAGGGTTCAGGGTATCTCCTAGTCGAGCAGTCTCGACTGGAGCCTTCTTACTTGTTTTTTTTATACCCTGAACCCATTGAAAATGGGAAATCAGGGTATAATGGTTTTGTGAAAAGTATGTAACAGGCAGAAGGAATCATCGCAGACCCCATAAAGTATATATATTCTTGATCAGGACGACGAGCTGAGTCGATATAGCCCTGTCCGTCTGTCCGTCCGTCCGTATGAGCAAAAGGATCTCAGAAGATATAAGAGCTAGAGAGCTGAAATTTGGCAAGCATACTCGTGTATACCATAGGCAGTACAAGTTTGCTTTATTTTTTCGATAACTCATCCGATAACTTTTTTATCGAGAATAATCGAAAAATCGACAATGTTTTTTCAGCTTATTTTGAACACTTTTAGACCTGGAGACTTCAAATTTGCGTTGTATATAAAGTTAATGGATACAAAGATTTTGTAATTTACAGATTTTGGATACCACGCCCCCTTCGCCCCCAATTCGTAAAAAACGCATTTCAAGTACTAGAGACTTGTGCTTTGAAATGTACACACATTTAAGCCATATGATTACGCTCTAAAAGTTTCATTAAGATCGTATGTCTACAAAAGAAATTATTCAACAAATAAATTCTCGTTATATTGCCCACACTGCAGTGCAGCCCAAGCGCAGCCGCTGCTAGCTGCGCAGTTTGCAAAGCGCGTGCTTATACGTGCATGTGTATGTATGTGTGCATAAAAGAAGTCCAGAATGATTAGAATATCAGTTTGGAGGGTTCAGGGTATCTCCTAGTCGAGCAGTCTCGACTGGAGCCTTCTTACTTGTTTTTATTTTTATTTATTTTTTTTTTTTTTGTGAATTTTAGATTTTGCTTGTCATTCATCGCCAAACATCTTAAGGGTATATTCCAGTCCGTCACATTATACATCATTTCACTCACCTTTTCCATTGCGTATTTTCCATTTTATGTTTCGTTTCTTCCTTTGAGTTCGGTTTTTCGCTTCCGGTGTGTACGCCTCGCTTATCAGCGTATTTTCTGTTTACAGTTCTCAGTTCTCAGTGCCCAAGCTCCTCGACGAGTCGCTGCTGCTGCTAAGACACAGGACTTGGCGTATGCTCCTCCTTTGGCTGGCTCTGTCGTGGTTGCTTGGCTTGGCTGTGTTTTGCATGTCATGCGCTTGTTTGTTTTGTGTGTTCCTTCCGTTTTCAATTTCTTGTTCGTTCGCTGTATCTTTCTATTTTTATTCAACTTGTATGCTCGCACACACACACACACACACACATACATATATGTATATAGATGAATATAGTTCATGTGACATTTGTTGCCATACTCTGGCTAAGCCACCCCCTCAGACAACATGCAACGTGTTGTGGCTTACAGTCAGAGAGACTATGGCCGCCTCTTGCTGGTCGGTTCGGTTGCTGGCCAGGTCTTGCAGCTCTTTTATGTGTGCCAAGGCTCCGTCTTTTGTTTCGTCTTGCAATTACTTTTCGCCAGCACAAGAAATTAATTTCTTAGTGATCTGCTTTTGTTGCAGCTATTTGACAAATCGCAGGCGGGGCCCCGCTGCAGCTGGCTTTAAAATTCAAGAGTTTGCCTCATGGCTGGACATATTGTGTGATTTAAGGCCTTTGTTTATTTGCGCCTCATGCGTAAGGCCATGGATTAATAGAAATCTAATTTAATTTATGGCCATAATACGTACACGTTCCACACAGCTCAGATACAAAGCAAATATTTGCTCAACATATATCACATACATCTTGCATTTTAATTGAAATACCCAAACGCCAGGTCCACTTAAAGAGCGAGGGGTCACATTCCCATTCACATTCACGTTCACATTCACATTCACGTTCACGTTAGCAGCAGTCACTCGGAAGTAACATGGAATCATTAAGTCATACATATTAAACACATTAATTTATTGATTTTCCATATACGTGAAAATACTACACACACTCGCACACACACCCCCGTGGCTCTCTGCTCACTGTTGAACTTTCATAAACTTCCGCTTTGCTGGTTCTGTGTCTTCTCAGATCCCATCAATAAAATATATGCGAGGGACCTGCGTGGCCGGCACCAAAGCCGAGACCCCATAACGCAACATAACAAATTCATAATAATTGAAACGACCATCATAAAGGGAGCCCACTGTGCGCTCCCGCTCGACCGCAGCAAATAGAAATGTATGCGTGCTGCTCTGCCGAAAATAAATCAACAAAAACAAATAACGATAAATGTATGGATACAACAATTGATTTTCATTATGTGCCTTTAGTTGAAAAAAAGGCGAACATGTTGTTTATATCTACGGCTAAGAGATCTAATGAAATATGTGCCTCCCAATTGGATTATATTTTGCCCTAATAAATATTTACAGCTGTGAATATTTTATAAAAAAAAACTTACGTTTCAAATTTATGAAGTGACAGTTTTGTAATCTACGACCTATTATTCCTCTCATTATTTTTGGAAGTCACAGAGTGTAAGAAATAACAAATCATCTTAAAGTCAAACTAATTTTCTTTTATGCCTGCCTCTAATATTCTCTCTTCGATAAATATTTGAGCTCGTGTTGTCATGCGCCCATCTCAAGTGGGAAAGTGGCTGGGGGTCAAGTCAAGTGATTGACGCAACCACAGGAGGCAGAGTCTTAGGCAACATGGACAGACAGCGCCATTGGCGCCTTAATGGACCATTGACAATTATAAGGCTAGTAAATCCTGTCGCCATGGGATGTGCCATGCGGAGGGCAGGAAAAACAAACATCGTATTGTCATGTGCACAAGTCGGATAGTTCAAGTTGCCAACAGACTGAGCCTGAGACTGAGCTGGAGACAATGCTGCGTGGGCGTGGGACGTAGGGCGTGGAACGTGGAACATGGGTCAGTGTCATGTGCTGACAGCTGGTGCGATCCCGATTGCAAATTATTCAATTAAAATCGTACTATTACGAGTATTAAACTCGATGCGACAACTGTCAGACACACGCACACCCACACACACTCACACACGCGCACGCACACACACTCGCACTCGCACTCGCACTCGCAATCAATGTCAACACACGGACACTTGCAGCTGACTCTAAGGGAATTTGCACATTTATTCAGCAGAATAAATGCGTATGTGTGTGATTGTAACGTCCTTGGCTAGAGCCGTTATACGGCCGGCGTCCATCGTCCTAGCCATAGTACTAAGACACACATAAATGTCAGCTACAAGATTTGATAGCCCCGGGTTAAGACTAAGCACTAAGCGTATGCGTGTCAAAGCTCTAGGCGAAGGGGGGTAAGTGTATATCCATCTCTCTCTCTCTCACTCTCACTCTCTCTCTATCTATCTTCCTCTGTGTATGTGTATTTGTGCATGTTTGTGTAGTTAAATGTAGAAGCAGTTAGTTGGCTATCATCTCTGCATGGCTGCGCCTCAGCTCGAGTCCCCATCGGAGGAGAGCTTGCTAGAAAATGTACCAAACTTAACCCAACGATGAAAATTGTTCTCCATTACGGAAATTGGCAGCTGAACTTTTATTATGTACTTTGGGGAAAAGAACATTACTTAGACTAAGTCTGCCTAATTTTACATTATGCATTTTCAATGCGCTAGAATACTCATTAAATAGCTCTCGATAGGCTAGGCTGGTACAGCTCAATATTCTTTCAATTTGTACAGAGATGAACGAAAATTTGGAGTTTTTAATTCATATGTTACTCAATGAACTTTTTTTTTACATATTGTATTCACTGATGACTAGAATCGTAGTGCTTTAGGTATATTTTTTAGCTGAGATAAA
Organism: Drosophila arizonae; assembly: GCF_054131065.1. Classification (NCBI taxonomy): domain Eukaryota; kingdom Metazoa; phylum Arthropoda; class Insecta; order Diptera; family Drosophilidae; genus Drosophila; species Drosophila arizonae. Next base: position 9,494,887 of record NC_142922.1, read on the forward strand.
TGTAGTAATATATCACTTTAAATGGCCAGACAGACAAACCATTAAATACCCCCAAGGGGTAGCTAATGTGTTTACAAAATTTTGTATAATTATTGAATGCAAATCTATTGAAGTTAAACAAATACATAATTATTACTTAGGGGTTACTAATAAGTCATACACTCTAAATATAATTCTTTATTGTACATAATCTGTACTAGCTCCAATTCGCACTTCTGTATTGTAAGAAGATACTGAATAAAATTCATTTGTACGCGAAGACTCACGCATTTATCAAAAGACTCCCACATAGAAGAAGATGCAAAATACTCAAAAGGTTATATCCATCAAGCTTACCTAATTGCTTCATTTAATTTGTCTCTCAAGAAATGAAATTCTCCTTGACTTCATCTAAAATGCCTCGACTGGAGACAGCTTCTCTATCAAAATGTAGGGTACTCCTTAGTCGAGCACTCTGGACTCTCTAATTTTGTATACTTTAAAAATTAGTTTTAGCAGAGTTTTCCCCTCTCTCTTTCTCTCTCTCTTTCTCTTATGCATGTACTTTACACAGTCTCTACAAATTAGGCACTGTGCAACAAGAACACGTATTATGTGCCACAGAGTGTTCACTTAATAGTGGCTGCCCCATGCTGCACCTGCTCTGCTCTGTTGCTGATATTGCCCCATCTGACAGCGTTTTAAGAGGTTCACATGTGGCTGCCACAGAGAGGACTGTTTGTTGCCCCCGAAATGAACTTTTGCATAGAATGTTTAGCTGCGGCGGCAGTTGCAGCTGTGCCCCATGGCCACTAAGTGGCGCACAGCCTCGCTGGTCCCGGCTCCCCGCTCAAGTGTTGGCCGCCCCACGTCCAAGTGGGCCCTGCCCACACCTGTGCGGCCGACTGCCTGCTGAGTGCTGATATTGTATGTGTGGGGCGGCTTTTAACTTGGCCTTCGCTTCAAATTTTATGGCTTGAGTTGAAAAGAACATTTTGTGAGCTGGTCCTTCGTTTTGGCCTGAATGCCAGTGTCGCGTGTAGCGTAATCGATATTCGTGGGTTTGTTTGCTTCTCCCTGCTCCCGGAGCTGCGTGTCTGTGTGCTGTTTATTAGCTACCCATTGACCATCTACCGATAAATTCAATATCTTTTATTTGCACAATTTTCCAGTTGCTCGCCTGCTGTCCGCCGGCGTTGGCTCCAGTTAAACTTACGTAATGTTTGCATTCATGTTTTTTTTTTTTCTTTTGCTGTTCCCTCTATAGTTAGAAAACTCTCTGCCTGCCACACTACCTGAAATTCGATTTGCACGCGCTCTGGTCTGAGCCACAGACTCGTGTATGTGTATGTAAGCAACCGCAATTCCATTCACACTTTGTCGCTGGGCGGTGTGAAAAATACGGCTTAACAGTACATTTACTCAAGAATTTATGTGTTTATAAACAGTATGTGAGCGGGTGTGTGTGTAGGCGTGTATGTGTGTGTGTGTGTATTTGTGACCAGCAACCATCTGAATGGTTCACCATGTGCTGAATGCTCTGCTGGAATGCGTACAATGCGCTTAGAGCTGCGATATATTATTCAATTTGCGCCACAGACGACTGAAACTCGCTGGTTTAGCCGAACAAAGTCGGACTTATGTACCGAAATGCTATGTAAATTTAATGCAAACAATGCATACGGAATACACGTTCGGCAGAGCTGACTCTCAGGGCGTCGTTCGAGAATTTCACATTCAATTTCAATGGCATCAAAAACGATTCTGCAACAGTGTAAACTAAGCGCATTAAAACTAATATTTGCATAGGTATTCATATTAATGCTCTTATATAAAACTATAATTGATTATCCGATATTACTTATCGGATTACAATGAAATTCTTCACATATATAATTCACATGTTTGAATATTTGTCATTTTAATGCAAATTAATAATCTTATGCATATCCGTCATTATGAAGTTAATCCGAATTTGAAGAATTTTTTAAAGCTCTATATTTAACATATTCATTAAAATGATACGTAATATACATAATATATAAAGACTTTCGAGATATAATTTAGTTACCGATGATTATTTGAAATAAACTCTATCTACTGATCTGATTTGATAGTGCTACTTATATCAGGCGAACTATATAAATCAAATCAGCTCTACTGATCAAGAGTATTCTTCATTATATATGCTCATCTGCATATTACAAATATTTTATTTAGACTTTTATGCTGTTGATTTATATATTCAATGCATGCAGAGTATGTAAATTTGTGGATTATATGTATTTGATTAGATGAGCACTTAATCTGCACTCCAAACGTTTGTTTATCAGTGTGTGCTTTAGATTAAACTATCAATATTAAATACTGCACTAAAAATGTTTACACTTCCACCTGCATAATTTCACCGTATAACATTTTCATGGCTGACAGACGGCGTGGTTTGGCAGTCAGCTTTGTTCTAAATTTCATTGGATGTGGCAGCAATCTTTGCATGAAATATGCAAATTGTCATCCTTATTTTGCCGCTGTAATGCTTAATGTATTTGCATTTGCTGTTGGGTTAATCTAGCTCTACGTCGAGCGCATGCCAACAAATTGATATTATCGGCTTTTATTTTCGACACGACACCCAGCATTTGCTTAAGCGAGTTTTATCTATTCGCATTTGGTTGCGGCATCAATTATTGAATATACACGCTGCAGTGCCAGCTAGCGGCTGTCCCTGTTAACCTTCCCCTCCATTGAAAGCATTTAATTTGCAATTTCAGTGCGCTAAACGCGCATGGGGCGAGCGGAGAGATCGTTGCACATCGTTGAGTGTGGGGCGTGCAATTTATGCGAAATCACGTATTCCATGACATAAAAAACTATAAATAATGCAGTAGCCGAAATGCATTTGGGGCTGAGTGGGCGGCTGTGTGAGCGTGAATGCCTGTGCGTCTGCGTGTGTGTGTGTGTGTGTGATTCTAGATATATTGCATGTGCGATGGATATGTGAAAATACATAAAAATGCAATATAATGTAAAGACTTGCAAGCCCCAAGCTGATGCAAAGACATTTCTCTGCTAATGTCCAGTTATCGATGGATGTGTGTCAGGTCGTGAGTGAGTGTGTGGGTGTATAAAAAATGTATTGGATGGGACTCAATGTCATCGACTGCTGTCACTCCGAGCACACTTCAATTATATATATGTGTGTGTGTGTATGTGTGGGTATACGCCCACACACATATACTTTGACCCGTTGCTCTGAGGCCTGTGCTAATCTTTTTTATGGCTCGCTCCGCCCCTAGTTCTGGCCTTGGTCTGACGAGTTACTTCCTCGCACTCGACTTGGGGTTACCGAGATTCAATAAAAGATATTTTTGAATTGCTGCCAACGTCAATGGCAGCAGCAACAGCAATAGCAACAGCAACGACAACGACAGCGGCAATGCCAACAGCAACAGTAACAGCAACGGCTGTAGGCCACGAATATCTGTTTGGCACTTCAATTTTATACAACAGTTTCGGCAGGGCTGGTAGATGGTAACTAGTAGCTGGTGGCTGAGCTCAGTCGAGCTGAGCTGAGTGGCACTTCGCTCAGAGTTTATTAGGTTCATCAAATGCTGTCAGCAGTCAACATATGTGACTTTATTTGGGTCGTTCCCATCGCAGCCAAGTGGCCAACCACGCCCACCAAGTGGCCCAGCCTATAGTTAACCAACAAGAACAAGAACAACAACAACAACAATAACAAACCATCAGATAAAAATCAACCATATTGTTGTTTTGACCTTGGCGCAAACTGTTTGATACTCGTTCTGAAATACTTTAGTTAACTCATAGGGAAAATTTTCAATCATAATACTATTTATTGAGTTTGAATAAAGTGGAATATGGGGTTAAGGGATAGAAGAAAATGTAGCTTAAGGGACTTACATTTATCTCAAAGTTGCATGGGGCTTACATTTTGTGGATCAAGCAAATGCTGAAATCTTGAAACACAGACTAACGGAATTTTAAGGGTATAAAATAATAAAAATGTTAAAACTTTCCAGCTTACTCATAAGCATTCAATAAATCAAGTTTATTTTCATGACTAAACTGAATAAGATATTATAAAATAAAAATGCAAAGTTTTAAATTCCAACCACAAATAGACTCCATATGAATTTAAATTTAATCATGTTTCTTTATCGCCCTTTTTGCAGCCCCTTTGGAGAGTGAAAGTAACTCGAGCTGAAAGCCACTTGCGGGAATTGGGGTAAGTGCGGCATTTTTGGCTATGAATTATTTGATTTGTGAAAAACTCAACTGTGTAGAAATTTTGACTTTAGATTAGGCGATAAAAATGCGCATTAAGCTGTCTGGAAGAGATAAGTTCATATGAATTTATTGACATTTGTATGCGGATTGCTGGTCAGCTCTCTGGGGCTACATTTCGGCTACCCTATCCTATGGATATGCATACATACATATACATATATGTATGTGTGTGCATAAAAGTGCACAAATATATTTTTTATTCTTTTTTCCATGGGCCGCCAAGTGGGCAGTCAGGCATGAAAAGGCCAACATCCGCTGCGGCTAATGTGCTGTCATTTGTATTTTGGGTGTTTGTGTTTGACTGGATTGTTGTACCTTTGTGGCATATCAGAGCGAACGAAGCCAAAAAATACATAAATAAATGAGTTACGTGCTGGGGATTTGCAATCGATTGTCGGGCTTTTCTTTTGTCATAATCAATCCTGGGCCAATGATTTATGCAAACAAATTTCGGGCTTTCAGCGAACACGAAAATAGTGAAAATGAAAAAAAAAGGAGAAGAAAAGCAGTATTGAATTTAAATCGAAGCTGGCGCTGTCTGCAGAGCGTTTTAGCCCTTGCGGTTGTGCTTCAAAAATTTGTATAATAATACCCTGTAAATGGCCAGCAAGTTGGGTAGGTTGCTGGGTGCCGAATGAATGTAATTGGGGAAATATATTTGGACGATAGATGATATGATGAGATGATATATAACATAGATAAGCTTATTAGTTTATGAATACAAATCTCTAGTCTCCTCCTCACATTCACCGGGTAGCAATGAGCAGTGATATTTCCGCTTGTACCTCTCTAATTGTTGTTGGTTTGTTGTTCTTTTGGCTGCAGCTTTGTTGTGGTCAGACATCGTTTTTTTGGTCAATTATTCAAACCAAAGCAAGTGCTGCCGTTGCCCGGCGGTTGCGGTTACAGCAACCAGAGCTCTCTGCAGAGAGGACTCAGATGACCGAGGCCGCTGTTTGCACGGGGTATGTCGTACTGTGGAACAACCAGGCAGCGAACGATAACATTTAAATGGCTTCCAGCATGTGGCACACGGATGGCCTGTGACGCTTCAAGTGCTCGCAAATGGCATAAACCAAGTGAACGTGTAAAAAGTGTTGCTCGCTTAGCAGTCAGTGGCTCCTCAACAGGTTTTGCGAGTTAAGCTTGCTTCAAGCCAGCTCAAGCCAGTTCATTATGCGATTCGGGTTTGTTTACACAGGTTCTCCATTCATTTGATGTGTATGTGCCTGTCTATGTGTGTGTGTGTGTGTGTGTGCGTGTCCTGTAGCTGTTTACAAAGGTGTCGGTCATGCAGACGGTCGATGGTCAGTCGACTGCAGACCGCAGTAGACAAGCTAGTCGCATCCTGTGACCGCATCCTGTCGCCGGCAGCCCAGCAGCCCGCCTGTTTGCCTGTCAGCCGCCTGCCCGTCGTCTGCCCGCCTTCTGTCAAATGTACTTTACAGCTTCAGCTTCAGCTGTAGAGCCGGACCTTCCTTTGTCCGCCCTTCGGTGCGCCGTCCCCTTGGCAGCAGCTCCTGGGCTCCATTGTTCACTGATGACGCGCCTCAGCATTCATATGACTTTTATGGCCGGCTCTGGGGTAAGGCATTTTGACGCCAGAACGAAGCCGTGTCAGCCATCCAAGCTGGCTAACGAAGCATAAACTAAGCGCTCTTTTAATGTTACTGCAAGTGTGCTGTGACTATGTCTGTATGCAGGTTCAAAAGAAATCAAGCGTAATGAAGCCCACAAGCAGCCCAAGCAGCCCAGCCGCACTTATTCAGCAAAATTGCAAAGCTGGCACAAGTTCATGTTTATGTTCTCATTCGCATGCCAAGACTCTTGAATGCATTGTTGTTGTGCTCGGAGGAAACTGAAGCAGATGATAATAGATGCGCGTGCACTGCTGGTCGACAACTACTCAGCAGAGGTCGAGACTTGCCAATTGGGTGCTTCAGAATGGGTAAATGAGCTACGCCAAGTAATCCACTCGATGTCCAATTAGCGCCCGGCTATTTGGCCTCAAGCGCTTTTCGACTCTTTATTAGCTCGCAGAAAGCCAGTCAAGGGCCGAATTAAAGAGATTTTCCGCTTCTAATTGATTTTTGAATGTGACTGCTAAGATGCCAGCAAAGGGTTAGGCAAAGGAAAACTTCGTTAAATAGGGGGCGCCAAATCGGAAAAGTTTGCTCTCTCTAAACTCTAGCAAATGGAGATTAAAAGAACGCTGTTTACAAAATTTAATCAGCAAAAATTAAAAGGATTTCATAGCAGAAAAAATAAATATTCATTTTTAATTAATATGCATATAAAGTCCATGCCACATGGCTCTCAGCATTTGTTAATTATTACTTTTAGTACAAATGCCACTAGCCATGTTTACATATGGCTGCGCACCTGAATCGTTAAATGAAAGTACCACAGGGCGAATGCTTATTATTATTATCATTATTGCTGTTGTTGTTTATGTGTGCATTATTGCGGTACAACAGAGAAGATAAAAAAGAAAACAACAATGGCATTCAAAGCTAACATCTAATTGCTATCAAAATGTGTAAGAGACAACAATGATTTGAACCAGATCAAGATCCTGAACCAGCGCCAAGAACCAGCCACTGAGAAAAAAACAGGGAAAATCAAAAGCAAGACATAAAATAACTGCAGGAAATGATGTGACGTGACGCGCGGCTTTTGTTTATATTGTCTGTTGGTGTAGTTTTTGTTGCTGTTCTTGTTCTTCATCTTCTTCTGCTTCTTTAGCTGCTGCCCTTTACGGTGCACAACAGCGACAACCGCAATAACAACAATAAGAACAAACCCTTATAGCAATAACAAAATAACTTTCACAACAAAGGTAGGCAGTAGCCGCAGTAGGAGTGAGAGAGAGTGAGGGAGACACACGCTTCGCCATTGCCCTTTGCTTTCTCTTTCATTTTAGTGATTTTTTTTGTTTATGAAATCTTACATTATTCTGCTTGTGGCACGTTCTGCAGCGCTGTCTACACAGAGTGTATGTCCTGTGACTGACTGCTTATTAAAATACAGCTTAGGGCAGTTTAAATATCAATATGTGCTGCCCGAATGGAAAGTGTGGCCTTTTACAGATATCTTTGCAGATATGCAAATGCGAAGAGCTAGCAAATAGCTTCTACTGCAGCTGAAGTATGATAAGAAGCTGAACAAGCCGAAAAAAATCAAATTACAATTCAGATTATATATCTCGTTAATAGCAATCTTTAACAAGTTTTATAGCTAGCGCTTCTTACAGCTGTTTAAACTGGAAAACTAATTGGATATTATCAAGCTCAAGGTCAAACAAATTACATTTTTAATATCTTCATTCCAATCAAAAAAAAAAAAAAAAAAAAAAAAAAAAAAAAAAAAAAAAAAAAAAAAAATGCAAATAAATTAGAATTAACTTAACATATAAAAAGAACCAATTTAATCGATGCATTTCAGTTCTAATTATTATCATTCTTTATGGCTTTTATTATTATTATTTTTTTTTGTTTCATTTTTTTTTTTTTTTTCAGTTTATTGCTCAGTTCTATTATAACTCACTGACTCAATTAATCTATATGCATTGTGGATTATGAATCATGACATCAGTTTCATAATCTTAAGCATTGAAATTATCATTATAAAAATTGTTATCAGCTTAGAGTGCACATTGAACCGGCTAGGTAACAAAATATTATCACACTCTTTGATTTCTGAATGGATGTTTGTTTTGATTTTCGATGAGCTCATTTTAGTTAAACTGAAAGCGAAGTCAAAACAAACGCATAAACATTTATGCGCTGCCTTAAAGTATTTGCCAGCGGCATTCCATTGCTCTCTCAATCGTCTGCCAAGAGCGCCAAGTATGGCCAAGTGTCTTTTGGCCATTAAATAAGCATATTTGCGCACATTTTGATGCCTTTGTGGCATTACGTTAACAAGTAGACAGCTTACATCTAATGCCTTTTGCACATTTGCACACACACACACCTACACACATATATGCAAGCGACTAACCATAGTTGTTTTTTTGGGTCAATTTCAATAAAGCACTCGACGTATTCGATTGATTTTAATACGCACTCGAAATAAATTTGAGAAATTTTTGCTTGTGTGCGACACTTTTTAGGCGTTATCAAAGCGATTTAAAAACAATTACACTTCTGACTTTAATGGCGCATGCTTTTGATGGCGGCAATAACAAGAGCAAAATCAAGTCAGTTCGACTAGAAGTGATCCCTTTAAAAATACCCTGTAAATTGATACTGAGGCATCTAGAAATATTGTCGATTTTAGCTGTGTGCACTGATCAAGACTTTCTCTAAGCCTGTTATTTCAGTTACTTACCATAACTTGCTTAGTTTACGGGGTATACCTCTCCATAGCAAAGTTTTTATGTAAGCCTTTTGCACATTTTCCGCGCACTTGCTCACCCGTATAGAGAGAGAGACAGAGAGAGAGAGAGAGAGAAAGAGAGAGAGAGAGCGAGAGGGAGCTAAATAATCGCATCTGCTGTTGGCAGCCGCAGAAAACTTTCATTTGTTTACACGGGCCTCGGTGCCTGCTGCCCGGATAACCACATCAAAAATAACGCGAAAGAAAGAAACGAATAACAAAGCATAAAAAATGTTTAAATTGATTTTTAAAAATTTTTTAAATAAACAAAATGCTGTATAGCTCAGCGTATTTATTTAGCGTAAAATAAATTTACTTTAATTTTCTTCTTATATTCTTGCTTTATTTTAATTTAAAAATCTGCCTAAATGGCAGCTGTCTTAAAGCTGTGCCGAGTGCTGAGCACTGAGCACGTCGAGGTGCTGGCTAATGGTCGGCTTTATTAACATGATTGCCACGCCTACACACACGCACACACACATGCACAAAGACAGCGGGCATGAGAGAAGAAAGCTTATCAATGAATCACCAAAGCATGTGATTGATGATTTGATGTGACGAGTGTGCGTGTGTGTGCGTATGTGTGTGCTGGTGGGTGTGGCAGCCAGTAAGCATATACTTAACTGAGTATCTGTGTTTGTAATTGTGCGTGTGTGAGTCTGTGTGTGGCACGTTCGAAATGTGGCTTCCATAGCTGGGATTAGGCGCCAGGAGCCGGCCTAACAGTCTGACAGCAGCCATATGTGTGCGTGTATAAAAGTGTGTGTGTCCCTCTCTCTCCATCTCTCTCCATCTTCCTCTCTCCCTGTGTGTGTGGCGATCCCCTCATCAGTTGGCTGAAGACAGATTAAAAGTGAAGAGCTTACAAAAATGCTGGCAGCATAAGGCTCTAGTTGGCCCCACATACTAACCTAACATACACTAACTTAGACGAGGGTTAGCATAGCTTTATTGTTGTGTTTGGGTCATGCCAGTCCGTATATGGAATATGTTTATAACAGTCATAACGTAATATAGCCTTGGCAGTCGCATCTAATTGAATTTTTTGAGAGACACCTACGTTTTTATTAAAGAGTAAAACGACAATATTTAGCGCTTGACATAAATGTGAGATGAGTTCTTATCGTAAACGCTTAAAATATCAAAACATTAAATGGATTGTAATTCCCGTTAACAAGAGAATTTCCGCTTCGTTGGCTTCATTTCACGCTGATGCTGTTTGCCGTACCTGTTTGCCTAACCGGCAGCGGCAGGCGTCATCAGCAGCAGCTGCCTCCACGAGGCTCCCCGCTCTGGCATTGTGTGTGTGTGATAGACCAAAATGTTTACACATACGCGCGATTTTCTTTTAACAATTCATCAAATGCGCTAAGCGGGCGCAAAAAAAAACTTTGACACTCGACGTTTGTGTTTGACTATGTGTGTGTGTGTATGCAAAACGAGCGGGGGCTGGTTTGAGTATGTGTGTGTGTGTGTGCAGGCATGGCCAAAGTTTGACAACGTCAGCAGCCCCTGTTCCGCACACAGCCAACCATGGCATATCAATCATCGACAAAACTGCGTGAATGCTGCCCGCAGCCTCACTGCTGCTTGTTGTGGGTGTGTATGTGTGCGCGAGAGTGTGTGTGTTTAGCTTTAAAATATTTATTTTACTTTGCGCTTTGCCTTGAGCGTTGCAGAAGACTAAATACAATAACTCAAATTGATTTTGCAGGTAGTGAGAGCTGAGCACACACAGACCCACACAAACTCACACACTTACAAACACATACATAGAGAGACAACAAATAATTGCAAGCCTCGACACGCATTATTTATGTGTCAGCTCTGTTATGATGGGCATGGCGTTGGGTGCTTGGCAAAAGGTGGCAATTAGTTAAAGGTTTCGAGGTATACAAATATACATACATACATACATACATATATGTTTGATTTAATGGGAAACGATTTCAAGAAGACAAACCTTTGTGGCATGTGTCCTGATGTGCAGGCCAAGTATCTCCATTTGCTTACTGAAGGTTGAATGTCGTTTAGCTTGCAGAATATGATAGATGGCGATCAATGGCAATATTCAGTAATAAATATTGCCTTACATTTGCTTTATTATAAATATTTGAAATAAATGAAAATATTATTTCTGCACATCAAGTATACGCAGGGCAAGTCAGAGATCAGCAGCTAAATAACTTTTAAATAAATAATATTTATTTTTTAATACACTTTTGCTTAACACTTCTTATCAGAATTTCATATGAGTTGAGCTTGTTATTTGAGTTATCATATCAATTGAAATGAATAAAGTACTTTAGACATTTATTATTACATTATATTTTCTCGATAATATACAAATTTATATACCTATATTATTTACAATAATATATATATTTTTTTATACATCGCGTTCTATATACACATGCCTCTCAAAACATATTTGATTCATTTTGTTTGCACATCACGTATACGTCCTGTGGCACGCGTATATTTACGTCAGTTTTGCTGTTTAATAGGCAAACTAAAACCGCATAGCATGTAATTAAATTACAATTATGTGCACTAGATTTGAAAAAGAATATTTAACGCGGAATTTGTTCATTTAATTAGGTGTCGCAAAACAAATTCTGTTCGGCATTTGGCCTCAAGCGTTGGCGCCTGAATAAACGGATTGTTAATATTTATATAGCTATTTAGTAATTGGCTGGCAGCAGGGCAAGTGCAGCAGATAATTGATAGGTTAAGGGCTTAGGGCATGCGGAATTGATTATATTTATGTAAATTAATTGAATAAACACGCCAGTGGCTTGCAAACTGTTGCATCACGCACCTCCCATATATCAAAATATAATAAAATAATAGATAAAATGCCAGGGCTCAGAGCTGCAAAGTGGCGCTAATTTACGCTCAAGTGTCAGGTAGCATGGATTTATAGAGGTGAGCCATAAATTTGCACCGGTTCAGCGGGTAATCCGCATGGAAACTTGGGAGCTGCTTCACTCGGGTCCATTGAGCATGCCACCCAGCCCCAGCATAGGCAAGTCAAGAGTGTACATGATTTATTCTCATTCGAAACTTGCTCCAAAACAGACGCCACAAAACTTTTACGCACACTTTATAAAGCAGCGGAACACGAACAGGGCGCGCAGGCCGCTGTACAAACTGTGGAAAGAAACAGCAGCAGCAAAATAGCAAAGTCTGCGCAAAAATTTTAATCTGCACATTACAAAGTTTGCACAAAATGAGAAAGTGAACAAAGCGGCTGCGGCGTCTGCCAGTGCCTGACTGCCTGCATTCATCCTGTTGGCGCCTCACTTGAAAATGCAGTCATTAATTTGCAGCTTACAGTAGCAACAGCTACAGCAGCAGCAGCAACAGTAGTCAAAGGCGCACAATATATGCAAAAAATGTAAATATAATTAAGATGCTGCTCTAATGGCCAGCCTTAAGCTTAAAAAATGACTCGGCCTGAAGCAACTCACTTGGGCCGCGGCCATTTTTTATGGACCACCCGCTCCGCCCACCGAATTTCATTTGTTTGCCGCACGGTTCGGTGACAGTTACTTTGCCGCTTCAGCAAACTCGAGGGGCGAGCGGCGAGCGGCGTACCAAATGGTATTTAGCCATTGCATTGGCACGCGATCATTAGTCAAGGTAGCTGATGGCGGTGGAGTATTGCATTAACTGCGCCAAGGAAGTTTCACCTGTCAGTCGTTGAAAGCGCAGTTTGGCAAATGAAATCACCACTTGCCAGCATTTGCCCAGGACTTTCCCACATTTTCACTTGCCACGGAAAAAAAATCAGTTTAAAATCAGTGAAAAACTTAGCTGTACAATTCCCATGATTTATTTATTCGATTTTATGGGAATTGCAGTTTGCGGTTTAACTTATGAATCGTTCATAATCCTTAACTAAATTATTAATAATTAAATCAGTCATATATTTGTCTTTTTTAGCACACACTTTTCTCATATCATAAAAACTATATTTTAATTGACAAAAAAAGCTGTTGGGATTTCAAATGCATTTCATTAAAGTACTATTTGAGGCTTGTCGTTGGGTCTCTCGTTTTTATTGCAGTGCATCCGGGCTGTCATGGTGTTAGCAAATTAAAAGTTTTTCCAATTCTTTTTTATGGGCATGATAAAGTGTGTTCGCTCTCTCGATGAAAATTACTCGCTCGAGCGTCAGTTTGCTAATTAGACAGGTAAAAGTTTTTTTTAGACAGGACCCAGGGAACTCAGGGACAGAACGACATGCCACAGCAGAGCTCGACAGGACAAAGTTCTGGTCAAAGCAAATCAAATTCCAGTTGGCAAAGGCAAAAAGTTTGCCAGCCAACTCCCATGCTACTCCCATGTTATCGTAATCCCACTCGTTTTCTATTCTATTATTCTTGTGTTGTACTCGTGCCAGCGACATAATTATGTGCCGCCAATTTGCATTGCGCCCACAACACAATCGCCATAAAAGGCCATAACAATTGAAGCACAGGGCAACGGCAGCCGCTGACTGAATGGCCGACAGAACGAATACATTATACGCTTACAGCGTCTTATCAACAGATTAAGTTGTATTAGCAGCATTTGTAATTAAGGCGCAACAGTGCTAGCACGAGTCTAGAATGGGCTTACTTAATATATTCCAAATTGACATCACTCGGCTTGAATATGAGATGAATGCAAAGTTATTAAATGTCAATTATTATTTCTAGCTAATATTGAGGTTCTGTTATAACAATGCTATAAATACTTTGCTCCATTGCCAAAGCTTCATCTTCTAGCAGACTCAGCTCACATATTATTATCTTATTTGTATTGATAAATTTGAGGTACACTCATTCCTATAGTATCTAGAAATAGCCTTCTGTTTTCATCTTATAGAAAATGATTCTATTATATCTTTTATTTTATGGTATAATCTTCTTAAGTATTTTGTATTGTATTTTATATTTTATTTTATGGTATAGACCACTTACATCACGTAGATTATATGATCATGTGATTATGATGAATGAAGCAGGTTTCCATCCTGTGTTTGCTATGGAGCAGGCTTGGATCTGAGAACATGTGATATAAACCAGCCATGGCTTTCATCATGCAGCAGAGTCTATCATCATGCACTATACATATAGTCACATACAATTCATAGGATCTAACCCTCCACTATTCCTTTTCATCATGCGTTACACACTACATCACAGGACACCAATACCCGTTTGTGAAGCCATAAAGAAGTAGTTGTGCAGTAGTTATTTCAACACCTTTATGGGGCAGTACACACACACGCACACACACACACGCACACACACACGCACATATACATACACACATGCACACAATTGAAGCCCTGTAACTGACCACAATGGCGTTGGCTTTGACCACCGTTCGCTTTGGCCCGCGTGTGGCAAGTGGTGAGTGGCGAGAGGCGAGAGGCGAATGGCAGGTGGCAGGTGGCACGGCACGTTGCACATAGGTGCCGGAGTGGCATGCAAAACAAACCGACGCTAACGCCGACGCCGCATTTACAAAAGCCATAGATAGAAATCTAAAGATAACGGCAAATTGCAGTGCTACAAAATCGTTAACTGTAATTTACCGCATTTCAAACGCGGCCCATTCTTCTTCTTCTCGGCCATAGTTTTGCCAGCAAACGGTTGTAAATGCAGTCGGCTACATTCTGGCCGCAATGTAAATTTAATTGTGTTTCTCATTCTCTCTCTCTCCGTCTCTCTCTTTCTCTCTCTCTCTCTCTCTTCTTTTTTCGCCTTCATCACTCCTTCTTTCTCTTTGCTTTGAGCATATTTACATTTGCGGCTACCGCAAACTTGGCACAAATGGCGCATATAAAATAATTGAGGAATTGAATTATGCATTATGTTGCGCCACGGATGTGTTGAGAGATTGGTCAATTGGCCCAACACTGATGCGGCAGCCACATTACAAGCATGCAACAATTGTATAATCCACACGCTGACCTCTTTCTGTAGAAGAAAATAAGTATGTGGAAGCACACTATTTGCTTAACCTTCTTATTGTTGTTTCGCTGCTTACAAAGTAAAATTAATCATACGCCCTGTCGTTCAGCCTGCGGCTGCATTTGCATCGAAAGTTTCTGCACTCGTTTAGCCCAACTGTGATATGCATCTAAAGTGCGCACTTTACCCAGCTAAGTGCAAAAGTGCAAATTTTTAATTGAAATTTTGCCACTTTTAAGCACACACATATACATACACGTGTGCATAGCAACAGCTTGTTGAAATTCCCAAACTGTTCAAGTGGCTGTCAAAAGTTATGTTAATGCACCACGTGCAGCGCATGCAAAAAAAAAAAAAAAAAAAAAAAATAAAAACTGAAAGCAAATTAAAGCAAATGCGACATGCGAAACGCTCTTTAAATAAAAGTGGGCTAAGACTTACTAAATGGCTATTAAAGAATTGGTATTGTATAGACTGTAAGATAGTCATATTGAATTCAATGCTTATATCCTGCTAAAGCTTAAACTATTAATGGGATAATATCTACCAAGGACTTACTTTTATATAGACCTTGAAGTATAAAATATCAAACTTAAACTGAATGATAATATCCTGTTAAGGAAACGATAGCAAAGAGCCCATTAAATGATATATCAAGGCCATATCTGGGCTGTAGCCAATAAACAGAACAATATCCATAGCTAATGCTCTTATTTATTATATACTTTCGAGTCAGGCGCATGTTTATAGCCAGTTGTGCTTTGCAATTTTTTATCACATCAATTGTCTATGCAAAACAGCAAAGTCCAAGTGTTCATCATACGCAGCGTGGGCCCGAAAGAAAAGGAGAACAGAAAGAAAGAAAAAACAAAAACGTTGACTATAAGCAACCGTTCTATACGAGCTCTATTTTGCATATTGCGTCCATTCGAGCACTTAGGACGGCGAATCGAATCTAGCTGAAGTCTATCCATCTTGGGGCTGAAAAGTGTTTCGCTGCGGTTATTGATGTTGATTGATTTATAAACATTTCAGCGCCAGAGACGGGCAAATTAAGTTGTAGCCAAAACAATAAACAAAATGAAATTAGCATTTGAGACCCAGTTTGGTATTTTGGCGCTGCCCAACTGCGGCTGCTGCTGTTGTTGTTCTCGCTGTCATAGCAATTCGGCAGATAGCTGCAGACAGCAGCAGAGCGGAGCAGAATACCCAAAGCACTTTATAATTTGCTGAAATATTCATAGCACGGGGAGTGTAAATTGTGATCGCCCACCCGCTGATTAAGTAGGCCATATCGTGTGTGAGCGCCTGGGCCCTGTCTCTGGCTATGATCTACTGTGTGCGTCAGCTTCTGTTGGTTCGGGCATCTCCCTGCATCAATCAAGCGGCATTTGGAGCCGCATGTCCCCGCTCGGTAAGTTGATGAAATATTCCGTTTGCTGCCTGGGCTCGTATGTCACACTGACTGCGTGTAGCTGTCACATCAGTGGCGCTTCTATTTGAATTATGCTTTACATTTTTGGCTAACAGCTTGGCTAATTTCGCTCGTGTATTTTCATTTCTCGCGAAGTCAAGAACACGACACAAACGAAATTCGAAGCACTTTTGCATGTGCTGTGGTAATTAAAGCATTTCCGCTGCAATTCCACATGCGGCTAAGTTTTCCAAGAATGAATTTGAAGGCGCCTCTGAGCTATACACGAGCAAATGTCGAACGAGAGAGAGTCAGGCGAACTGGAAGGAAGTCCAGTACATTCCTAGCTAAACTCATTTGTGTTTGCTAATGCAAGGACTCGCAGGAATTGCTAACAAATAGTTTGTGTAATCTAATAAAATTTGGCGCGGGACAAGTGGGAAATCGTTCAGCACAGTCAGTTTATTTTTAACTGAATTTCACATGGCTCAATGCCGACAATTTCATTATTGCCTCGATGTGTGGTCATAATTAGCGCGAGCGAAATGAAAACTAATTAAAAACATTAAATAAAGAGAAACTATGGATGTTTGTGTGAGCAGCTGGTGCTGCTAGCGACCGCCAGGTGGCGCCTAGGGGTCGTGCACATTGGCAATTAACCGCTTTGAGCCCTTGGCCCCAGCTGGTACCCTGCCAAAGCTATATAAATTAGTTGGCTGGCTAAAAAGCTGACAAAGGCCAAATGCCAAGTCCTTGGGGAAGCGCACACTCACACAGAAACACACTCATGTGTATATGTGTATGTGATTTTTAAAGTGGCTTAGCTGCCGTTGGCTTTAAATTCATTTTGTAAAACGTTCAAAACTTGGTCGAACCCAAAAAAAATAAAAAAAAAAATATACCTATTCAAAATTCCTTTCAATATCGGCACAAAAATATTTGCTTAAATTTTTGGCCGCCTGCACAGATTTGTTCACATATCTCGAGATGCCGCGTCAACGCTCCAATGCACCGCCCAAGAGCGGATATGCCAGAAGCCGCAGCAGCAGCGCCAGCAGCAGTCGCAGTGGCTTTACTCCATTCACCAGCGGTTCCAAAAACAAAAATCTTCCAGCAGTGCAGCCCAACAAGGCAGAGACAAAACCGACACCGGCTCCAGCTCCAGCTGCAGCGCCCAGCTCTGGACGCTCCACAGGCGACGTGATGAAGGATATGGCAGCTACGGCAGCCGGTGTCGCTGTTGGCTCTGCCGTGGGCCATGCTGTAGGCGCTGGCATCACAGGTGCATTCAGTGGTGGCGGCAAGGCGACGGTAGTGGCAGAGCAGCCGGCAGCTGAGCAGAAACGCCAGAGCGAACTGGTCGAAGAGGGTCCCTGCGCCTTCGAGATACGCCAGTTCCTGAAGTGCAGCGAGGAGAACACTGATCTCAACGTGTGCCGCGACTTCAACGAGGCCATGAAACGATGCCGACAGCGCTACAATACCTAAGTTAAGTCTCCAAATCCCATAGAGAGAGGGACCGAGAGAGTGAAAAACAGCGAGATAGAAATGAGCTGAAGCAGAAACTCCACCAATAGCTGCGACCATATTTCGACTTCCGATTGGACTTGAAATTTGAATTTATATCATTTATATTGGAAATTTGTTGCTAGTTGAT
This sequence comes from Drosophila arizonae, assembly GCF_054131065.1. Classification (NCBI taxonomy): domain Eukaryota; kingdom Metazoa; phylum Arthropoda; class Insecta; order Diptera; family Drosophilidae; genus Drosophila; species Drosophila arizonae. The sequence goes on from NC_142922.1 coordinate 9,512,597, forward strand.
GCTTTAATTATAGCTGCAAGCATTATCCAAATTGTCTGCCCTGGCAGCCAACGGTTCGCAATTAAAATATTTTATGTGTCGCACACGCATTGCCCTCTTCACTGTCACGCCCTTATCAGTCTCAGCCCCAACATACGCCAACACTCTTTAACCGTGAGTTAAGTGACTGACTGCATATCCCTGCTGCTCTTTCTTTCGCTGTCATCCGGCTAGGCTTTATACCCTATGCTTGATATGCTCAAAAAGTATCAAATGTTGATCTAGTTAGATATTTTTGAGTTTAATTGGAGCTGTTAAAAGTCTAAGGAGAGTGGAGGAGAGTTGGAGAGAAGGGAGCGGGGGTGCAGCAACATGATACAGTTGATTCATGTCTTATAGAGTTTAAAAAGTGTATTTAAACTTCGTTTAGCCAAAACTGAATTATACCCATTTTTTTTTTTTTTTTTTTTTTTTTTGAATTTTCACTTAATTGTGATTTTGTTTGCTGCCCTGCCCTGTGCTCCTCTGTGGCCCCATCGCTGTTGGGGCTTTTGTTTGTGTTGTTACTTTGCCTGCGCTTTGGCGCATATTTACTTGAATTGTTGTTTTTTGTTATTATTGTTTTGCTTTTCTAACGATTTTCGCGTTCGACGCGCTTTTCATAGCCAGTTTTCTCATTTTTCGTTTCGTTCTTCAGCGAGGGAAAACTTTTTCATTAGGTTTTCCTTTTATTTTGCCCCCTTTTTATGTTGTTCGTCTTTTCTTTATTTTATTTTATTTTATTTTTTGTTATCTGCTTGGCTTGCGCACAATTAAGCCCGTGAAATGTTTTGGCAGTAACGTCAAGCGTTCTGACTCTTTTCTCAGCTGCTTCCTTCTCCCACGAGACGTTGAGACGACGTATACCCTTTTTAATTTGGAGCACATTTTCGCGTATGCTTAAGCAGCCAACAATAGCTTATAGTGTGGGCGGAATTGCTTGAGCGTGCATTCGCCAGTTCGCCCTAAACATTTTGTCTGCCCTAATGAAAACAAATTTAATTTTAGGCAACAGCAGCGACAACGCGCACCTAATAAATATTTATTATGTTCTCGGCAAATCCCCAGCCTGTTGATGCCTCTCCTGTTGCTGCTGCTGCTGCTGCTTCAGCCTGATTTAGATGAGTCGCAAACAAGCCAATGCACCTGCCACTGGCAGCAGCCCGCAGCACCACAGCACCACATTGTGGTTGCCCAGGAGTTTGGTGTGTGTGTACGTGTGTGTGTGGATTAACCAGTCAGGCAGTTGACATGGCCTGAACATAATGGAAATATCGTGGAAATATTTCATGGGTTTTTTCCACATGTGAATATGAATATATTTTTTTTTGTGTAAAATATATGATGGCTTATCTAATACGATATATATTTTATGCTATGGTCAAATGTAAATTATTATGCTAAACTGATAAGCACACATAAATAAACTATATAAAAGTATATCTGTTTAAAGTAAAAGCAAAAAAAAATATTAATAAAACATTTTATGGACTTAATTTAAAAGCTCTAATAAAGGTAGAATATATATTATTTATCATTTCAGTAATTTATTATATTTTAAGGAAATAAATTTTAAATATTTTAATATAGGATTCAATTGATAGTCCAATTTATTTATTATTTATTGCATTTTAAAGATATAAATTACATCGTTGCAAATTTATGGGTGAGCAAGTCAAGGAAAAGCACCAGCTAAATAATATAAGCAGCTTCCGCTGCTTAGCAACTGCTATTGTCCGTGAAAGTTGACGGGAAAGCCATTACTTAACACTCTCAACTCTTTCACGACTTTAAATCAATTTTTATTCCATAACGCCTCTGTGAGAACTCTATCAGCTTCAGCTGGGAGCCGTCGTTAATAGCTGCAAAAGCATATCGATGTCAGGTAAAACGTTGACTGAATATTTTCCACGCACACGTAAAAACAAATGCACCGCGGGCAGCTGCCTGTCAACGTGCTGGCAAACAGCAGCAAAAAACTTAAGATGAAAAAAAGCACCTTAAAAAAATATATGTATTTATATACATATATATAGTAAATATAAAAGAGAAAAGCCGTCGAGCGCGAACTTTTTGCTGTGCGCGGTGTGAAATGCGATATAGCAAACAGGCCGCAATCAAAGGGCTGTGCTGTGTGTCCATTCATTTTCTTGTGCCTTCCTTCGCCTTAATGACAGTGGGCGGAGGGCGTGGCTGTGCAGCGGCAAACAAAGGCAACAGCCGCTGCAGGCAAGCGAAGTGTGACTGAGCTGTCTTCAGTTGAAGCTGAATTTTTTTGCTTTTTGTCGAGTTTAAATTAAAATTGAATTTTTCAAATTGACGTTCATTGAATGTTTGTATGTGTCTCTTGTCTTTTTTTGTGGTCTGTGGCGCACTTTATAATCAATCAGTCATGAATATGCTAATGAAAATCAAATCAAATCAAATCCAATCAATTTTCAAGTGGGCAGCCAATTGAGGCGTGCAATGCAATAAATTGCATCAAAATTGTGTAACCGAATTGGTTGAATAGCCACTAAGTGCAGCTGGCAGAGATAGATAGATAGATAGAGAGAGAAAGAGAGAGAGAGCGACTGAGAGAGAGCGAGAGAGAATGTGTGTCGGCTTGGTATTTTAGTCAAACTGGAAATTTATGTGCGGCAAAGTTGCAAAGTTGCTGCGGCACAACTTTGTCAGGGCGCCGGCAGCGGAAACGGAAATGCATTTCCGAAAACCGGAAATGTACTTGCAATGCGAATTGCAAATAGCATAGCCAGCACAGAGAGCTGCCATCCTCAACCGTAAATTCGAAATTCATAATCAAAAAAACATAACTTGACCACCTTTAGCATTAAGGAACTCAACTGCCCACAGTTGGTATACACATACATGTGTATAATAGACAGATGTGTGCCTGAGCAACTGCTGCCTGTTTATTGTTTATTGTTTGTTGGTGAAAAAGTCGAGAAATGAAATATGTACATATAGGAGAAGGCGGCCAACTCTTTGGCTAAGAGCAAAGTTAGATATTCAATAAATAATTGAATTGTGCGAAATTTTTGGCACAACTTGAACTGTCGATGGGGTCGTTAGCCTACTGCCATGTGCTCACAAAAATGTCGAATTCATTTTAATTTGTTGGCAACACGCATACGCCGTGTTATTTTGAGTTAGTTCATTACCGAATGAAGCGTCTTAATTGAACAAGTGTGAACTTAGCTTAGCAGCACGCAGCACACACCACACGCCACACGCCCCTTGCCGTGCTCACAATCATTTACATATTAATTAAAACCCTTTTCGGCCAGCACCGAGCATCAGCCAAGCGGCTAGCCCCAAAAGCCAAAAGGTCAAATGCCAGACGCAGTCAGCTCTGGCTCGGCTAAACCACAGGCATTAGCTGACCACACACACCTCATTAGGTTTGCGTAGCATACTTTTGGGAGCGGCCAGAACAATGCAACTTCTTGAGGTTTAGGCCGTGCCGTGCCGTTCCATGCCGTGCCGTTCCGTGCCGTACGCCAAGTGGCAAGTCAGGCTGAGATGAAACTTTTTCGTCGCCTCATAAAACAGCCTTTGAGCTCATAAAATTTTCAATAGAAATTTTGTGGCTAAACAATTTGCCGTCAACATTGTCGTGGGGCCTGAAATTTATCCATGTCACTTAAATATCAATTTAATTTCCATAATAGGGCCCTAAACTCTGCCGCACAAAAACACACACACAGACACACACACACACATTCGCACAGGCGAACGCACAAAAGGCGAACCAATTTATTGTTATCGGCCAAGTGACAGCGCGCATTCCCCAGGGATTTGGCTTGTGATTGACACTTCCCAAGAATAGCACAAAACCCATTTGGCACACACACACACACCCACAGCAGTTCGTGAGAAGAGATTGTGTGTTTGGGTAAAAGTTTATCGCTTTAGATCAAATATTATAAAAACATTCGAGCAAGCTCAGCAACACGAACCGCGAACACAATCAAATCCAAGCTGAATGTGCTAAGTGCAACTATTGTTAATTTTATTTGTCCAGCACTTGCCCCACGAAACTTGCCACCAAAGTGCTGCTAAAACAAACCGAATGCTAAACAAAGAAAATCCAAATCCAGCTGGCCACAGTGCTGACTGCGTGATTACCCTTCAAATGGAAAGTTTTAGGCATTTTCCGTGTGTGAATGTAACTGGAAATGGGTTTGGTTTTTGGCATGTGGGTAGCGTTTGTAATTCCGTTTAGTTCCGTTTAGTTACTGTTTAAGTATTGATTACTCTTTTAAATGATAGGAGAAGCTTTAAAGTCTAAGCTAGCTAATATATGATAAACAACTAATTTGAATATCTCATCATTTTCGCTATGAATAACAATGTTAGATAATAATTGATCTCTGGTAATATAATGTATATTTGTATTTATTTATTGTACATCATTTATAAGAGACAAGCTTCAAGTCATAACATGGCCTTTGTTCTAGTATAAACATGTGAACGGCTTTCTATTAGAAAATAATACCTCATCATAATATGTTAGTCTATAATATATCAAAAATCGGACCTCATCAGACATATATTACACAGAAACTGTAAGACTTGCATTTAAGAGCTCTATCATATAGTTAATATACCCCTGTGCAAGTGAATTACTATAAATAGCGTCAACATTTGAATAAATGGAGAATAGTGCGGCAACTAGGACAGTAACACAAGCAAGGCGTGCATATGTACTGTTCAGTGTAATACATTTGCATATGTGTGTGTGCATACATCAGTGTAGATGCGAGAGAGCAAGCAAACAGATAACAATAAAAGCAAATTTAAAAGTCCATTAAAAATGCTTGAACGACATTGTTAACTTGACGGACCGCGCTGAGTTAGTCACGTCTCTCTCTCTCTCTCTCGGAGCTCCAGCTGCTGGTAGTTATATGAGCTGGAGCTGTGTTGCACAGTGTGGCGGATGGACGTCGCATCATCAAAGTTGCTGACAATAAATAGAAATCTCAATTTACGACGCGTTAGTCGTGCGCCCACGCGACTGTGGAGGGGGGTGGGGCGGTCAAGGAGGAGAGGACCTACTGCAGCAGCAGCAACACTTTTCTAGTGGCGCGGCTCTCAGCCTGCTCTAATGGCATTTGTGATGGCTGCGGTTATGGTCGGCTCTGCCATTGGCATCGCGTTTGACGATGATGTTGATGTTGATGTTGATTGGCGATTCGCTGGTGGCGCTTGCATGGATATCGCGCAGTAGCCGCCATGAGTGCTTTTCTGTTTGCACACCAGCCAGCGAGAGCATGGGCGAGGGGATGTGGGGATGTGGAAAAGCAGCAGTCCAAGCCAAAGTGTGTCTATATTGATAGTCACAACTTTTAGCCATTTGCACGACTAAGTCAAAAATGAAACTGATGCGACCTAGAGCTTAGTGGGGGATAAAAGAAAACTTGATCTCATTTAAAGTGGATAAAATTTAAATGAAAAACGATGATTATATATGTTCAGCTCATTTGGTTTCGGAACTTTGTTATGCTCAAGAATATCTAGAGGTCAACTATGGCTTTCTTCTGCATGACACTGCATGTCAAACACATTTGATTAAAAGTGTCATATCCTCTTTGCTCATTTGCTGCTGGCTCTGGTTCTACACTGAAAGACGGACCGGTCTGAAATGTAGTGGAGTGGAAAGCAAGAGCTAAGGCAATGCATACCAAAGCACAAAAAGTGCGCTTCAAGTTAAGCCCTCTGAAAAACTTTCCAACTAACTTGCGACGTGACATAATTTGTGCTAATGCCAAATGAGTGACAGCAAACACGCCTGTGTTTGTGTGTGTGTGTGTGTGTGTGTGTACACTAGACTACAGGAGTGGCGTGTAGCAAAGTGCTTGTATTCTCGTTCATCATTTATGCTCCGCTAAAAGTGTTTCAGCATCCAATGAAAGACTGTGATGCATGTGAGAATCGCAAATGAAGGCTCTCAGAGCTGAAACCTTTAGCGTGTTGCACAGTGTTCCACAGGTGTTTCAATTAGAGAACTTTGCCACCCACTTCCGCCGAGCAAATTAGCCAGGCAAACGTGCAACTATCAGATATAGATACAGATATATGTTCAGTTGCAGCTACAGATACATTTGCAGCTGCAGCTTGTTGCGGTTTACGTTGTGAGCAACGGAAATCGTGTGAGCAGATCCAAAAATGGGGAAAAATCAAGAGCCGGAACACCCCTCTTATGTGGGCTAAAGTGGCGATTCAATTGTGCTGGAGCGAACTGAATTTACGCTTCGAATTGTTCTGGTTAAGACGAGTTCGCTGCGTGCCGGTTAGTTAGCCAAGTGGAGAGCGGAATGCGGCTCACTTGATGCTGGCGTAACGAGCACAAAACACGGCTCCACTCAGCCAGGGACCGAATGAAACCCCAGCTAATTGGCACTTGAATGCAAATAAACTAACTCAATTGGACTCGTTCAGTTGTCCTTGAAGTTTCTGTTGCCGGCTGTGGCCAAGAGACCGGATGCTGTTCAGCTAACGGTATAATTTGGTTTTCCTTTATTTACGCAACAATTGGAATTTCGGTTGCCTCAGGCCGCTGTAACTGCGTCTGTTGTTATTTCGAGTGCCCACTGTAGCTAGAGTCTCTGTCAATAGACTGCCTACTGTCGTCTGTCGGCAGTCATATTTCTTTCATTTCTTCTTCAGCTCGGCCAACATTGCGTATACGCACTGCTACACATTTCGTGAGCATTCCGCTCAGCTAACATTGTGCAACTGCCGCATCGTAAAACTTTTATAAATTGCAACGTCGGATTTGGGCTCGACTTTGCATTGCACAGCCAAATTCACATGCCTAAAACGACGGTGGGTAAATGAAGGCCAGCTACCCGCAAGTTATTCATGCTGCAACAAACTTTTATTCGCCAGCCCAAGACGACTCGCTGACTTAGGCGCACACGTAAGCCCACCAACACACATTCACACACACACACAGGCACTCTAATAGATCGGTGTAGTTGTTGCCACTGTTGAAACACACAAAACTTTTTAATTAAATTTCTTCACCAGCTACAGCAGCACTTGAGTTGTGTTTTTTCTTTATTCTTTACTCACTTGAGGCCAGTTGCTAAAATTCTGACAAGTTTGCATAAAATAATAAAGGACTATTTTTATGCTGTTAGGAGCAGTCCTCTCTGTCTCTGCAACTCATTGAGCTTCAATTTAAATTACGAGAAAAATGTGTATATGAATGTACATAAATATTAATCAATATAAATGCTGATAAGTACTTGTTTATATATTTGTTTACATAGAAATTTCCTTTGATTTTACTTCTTTTTTTAATAAAGTTTTAGCTAGCTTGAAATATAAAATAAAATGTTTTCCCAAGAAGAAATATATGTTTCAAAGAAGCCCCCAGGGAGTGTCTTAGTGAATATGGAGCTCATGGCAGAGCAGCCGCATTTTCCGCTAAAAACAATTTTAATTAATTTTTTAATAAACTATAATAAAATCTAAAGCGCTATTTATGCAAAGAGCTAATGCTAAACATTTATTTATTTAGCTTTGCTCAACAACTCATTTGACTTTTTAATCAAAGTTCGCTTTGCATGCGCAGCAATCTAATTTATATTTGATTTGCCTAGCAGTTAAGCTGCTAAATTGCATATTTTTTATTATTTTCGAATGCCCTGTAGCATGGTGAAGTGAAGGGTATGACCTACAAGGGTTCGTTTACCGTTGACACTTTCAGCCTATGTCAATTTTGGCTAATAATATTAATGGATATCCATGTTCAACTGTCTATCAAGGCAACAAGTTGCCGAACCTTCGGTTGATGTGTCCTCAACTTTTCTGCTAAGAGGATGTCTCACAGTCTGGCACTCCCTTTTGGAAAACCTAACGCAAATCAAATTGTGTACTTCAGTGGAAAAACTGTTTTGCATATTTTTTCAACGCTGCGCAAGAAATCAACTCTTGCTCCGACGATTTGTTGTTTGCCTTTAATGCAAATTTTTGCCTCAGGTACTCGCCTTCCTTCCTTCGCCTTCCTCCAGCCGGATGCAGCAAACGTGCAACAGGCAGCTAGGCGCAGTTCAAAGGCAACAGCAACAGGTGCCTATTTGCTCTAGAGAACCCGCGGCTGTGTGCAGTCGAGCTTCTGTTACCGTGGCTACCGCTGCTGCTCCCGCTGCTGCACCGATCCAGGCATCTCAGCGGCATAACTCACTCTTATAACTTTCAGCGCTGTTTGCACTTCTGTGGCATAGAGTATATATATAAAATATTACCAAGAGCTTTTGCGTGAAGTGGCCAGGCAAAATCAATTAAAAAGGCAAACGCCAAGTAGAAAATATTAGCATAAAACTGAGGGAAATCATTTTAAAACTCTGCTCAGATTTTTAATTAGTCTTGGATTTTACGTGGATATTAACTCCGTTACGCACTTCCTCATTATTGAGTAAAAAAACAAAATAAATCCAATAAGTGGCGCACTATTCGTGTCGACTGGTTTATTTATAGCACGAACAACCGCATGATTAGTCGAAAAGTTCTTATACCTCGGATGGGGAGCATTACGTAAAGTGCCCTAATGGGGCCGCATTAATAATGGACAAGACGTCAACGCAGCACAGTTTGCTAAACTTTTCCGGCAAATGGCGTGACCCCAAAAAGGGCATTTACACCAGTCGCCAATTTCTCCGTCTGTGAGTCCCCAGCCCCGACCTCCCCGACCTCCCCATCCACCCCGACTACCCCGACCACCTGCCCAGCCGCTCGGGCAAAACATCAATGAGTGGCACACGCATTTTGGCCCAGAGGCCAAATGTTTACTCGAATAGCTAAAAACACACACAAAATTGTCTTTCATGTTGTTGCTTTGTTTTCCCTTCCGCACAATGTTCTCTGGCTTCGCTGTGTCGTTCACGCTAAGTAGATCAATTCCATTAAATGTGAGCAAATATGAAAACAATAAACATTAATTTGTTGGTTTTCGGAAATGTGTTTTGCTTTCCCAGAAATATTGATATTATAATAATTATGATTCTAGACTGTCCAATTATGAAAATCAGGCAATCGAAACATTGTTTTCTTGTCTGAATATATAATTGGATTTAGTTGATTGAATATTGAAAATAAAGTTCCAAGTAAGTAACAAAATTTCCGCTTTAAACATAATTTACTTTCAGAAAATGAACTTAAAATACAAGAAAAATTTTTTTTCTTTAAATATATAATAATATTTAGTGTATTCAATCGTCCACTAAAATGAAAAACATTTTAGTTTCTATTTAGTTTCTCTTTTTGTTCCTCTTTACTTATTTTTCTTTTGCATTTGAAAATCTTTCCTTATTCGTTTTATTTGACTCTAAATTTAGAATAGATTTTTAATTTATTTTTTAGTGACAAGGTACAACAATAAATTTTGGAGGATCACAACGCCAAATGTGAAATGAACATGCTAAAAATCCAAATTCAATTTGAACATCACATTTACGCGTCATGAAAAAGTCATAATTTGTTCACAAATATCACAAATATCCAGAGCACGAATTTATGCGTGTGTGTGTGTGAGTGGGTGTGGGTGTGTTTGTGTTAACTTGTCTGACATTCGATGCAAGAAACGTGTGTGTTAGCTTTCCGAAATCTGGCAAATGTCAGACAGCTTGTCAGAACAGTGCCAACGTGAGCTGCTGTGTGAATGAAAATGTGAATCTCATGAATGAAAAGGCCACCACGTAACACTCACAGAACGAATCCAAATTGCATCAACCGTTTGGCACCTGTCATTGATTGTGTACCTTTTCAGTGCGATAAATTGTCGTGTAGCCTCACTGCTTACAGAGGTCAATTTCTCATGCAGAGAGAATTATTAAATTTCGTGTAGTTAGAAAACACTTGTGATATATAGAAATATTTGTTATTCAATTTACTATGGATATGCATGGTTCATGCGCTCCCTCTGCTTGGCTAAAGTGAATGTCTCCAATTTCAATCAAAAACTAATATTTACATTTTTTTCACTTAGCCATACAGGCGAAATGAAATTTTTCTCTTAAGAAATATAAACGCAACTCTCTCGATGCCAAAACGAGACAACTAAAGCAAAATAAATCAAGGAGAAACGCATTGTTTCTGGCAGTTGGGGTATGACCGAATTGAATATACTCTGTATAGGCTAAGCTGAGCAATTGTAATAATTTAATATCAAACTATCCTGATGAAAAGAAATGAAAAGAAAATGAATTGAATTTTAGTCCCAAATTATTAAAATCAAGTAGACGAGCTAGCATATATACAGGGTATACAATTAGCAATACAAGACTCATATAAAACGCAAACGAATCAAAAGTCGCCGGGGCACCAGAGGTTGCAAATGGCCTTGGGAGTGCTCCTGAGAGCCCTGGTCGTCAGTTGAAAAAGAATTAAACTAATATTTATCAAAGAGATGAGCGAGACGTGCTTCAGCTTGAACAAAAGCATTGAAGGGCAGGGTCGGCGCCAAAGCAAAGTGGCCGGAAAGCATCAAGAGAAGACCAGAAATATGAGACGTCGAATGGGACTTACAGCAGGACAAGTAGAGGGCAAGTGAGCGACAGAGAAAAAGAGAGAGAGAGAGAGAGATAAAACCAAGAACTGAATTGCAGTGTCATGAAACCAGAATATAATAGAACAGCACCGAAGCGAGCACAGCGACGCTGTCAAGTCGGCCAAAGCCTTGATGGCAAGATGAATGGACGCATTTCAGGTGCACAAAGCAACTTTTGTGTGGCAACTTAATGGCTGCTTTGAGCTGATGCCAACTTTAGGCTAATTAGCAGCAGCTCACCAATCTAATGCGAATAACTTTACAGCCAAAACCTCGCACCTGCAGACCCGAGGAACTCTCGTTCGCTATTGCACGGCTAAGCTGCACATAAGTGAGCTTTTGCACACATCTCAGACACAGAAAAATACACATACACTTTCACTCATACACACACAGAGTCACGCAGTGACAGCCATTTTTGTCAGCCATCTTTTATTTTCGTTGTGCTGCAGCCAACTTTTGTGCTCTCCCATTCACAACTGCATTTCGCATTTTGCATTTTCCAATTGGAGCTGGCGCAGCTGTTTGCTGGCTTAGCAGCGAAGCGCGCGCATTGCTGACATCTGAATTTTATAATGTATATAGTATAAATAGCGCTTCGCTTTGAAGTGGCCAAATAAAACGATAATAAATATGGCCATTGTGCAGTCGGTGCCACTTTGGAGCCTTAGCAGCCAAACAATGGCTGCTCATAAATTACCTAAATTGAATACCATTCTGCTCCTTTATTTGTGTGCAGCTATTCACAGCAATACAGTTTTTGCCTCACCTTAAAAAGAACTTAACTCGTCGTTATGGGCTACGCTCCATCCAAATTTATTACATTCCATAGAGTGAGCTAGTTATTTAATACACTGCTGTAATGAAGCACCGCAAAAGGGTTAGTTAGCTATACTAGAATTTAGTTATGTATTACATATTAACAATGTCAATATAAATGTTTATGTTGAGCATCCAACAACGGACGTTAGTCAACACTTGTTCCAATTGGAATTCAGGGAAATCAATAAATCATATGAATGCTATAGAAAGGGGATGTTTATTTATAATATTTGAAGAATGTCGTATTAGATAAGAATTCTCACTCATTTTAGTAACGACCAGCTTAGTATAAGTCACTCATATATGTATGTATGTAAGACATAGTTCCGTATAGCTCGTTCGTCTGGTTCTTCGAGCCTCTCTTAGTATTGCTCTCCACTATAAAGCGACTCAGTAAATGTTTACCATAGATCGCCGTGAGCTCAGCAGAGATCATTATAGCTCATACTTGATTTTGCCTTAACCCTCCGCATAAATTGTTAAATATTCTTTATCTTAACAATTAAAGAGAAAAACTTATTAAAATAAAAAAGATCCCCAAATCAATATCTAAAATATAAAATGAATAAAATATCCATAAAGCCCGACCAAAACTACAATTAAAGCCAGTTTAACTCAACCCATTTTCACTTTATATGCGTTAACACATTTCGCATGCATCACATTTGATTCTTTCATTATTAATATCTGAGTCAATATTAGCATTAAACAAATGTTTCTAAAATATAGCGAGTGTATTGACTTTGTTTGTTATTTTTTAGTCCCATTTTTTTATTCCCCGCTTCTGTATCCGTTCGGAGCGCGCAGACCTATGCAATAGAAACTTTTCTCACGTTTTTGATTGCGTTTTTTGTGCAGCGTCATAAATATTTAATGTTGACTTTTAGCTGTGGCGATTGCCATGGCAGCAGCGACGCTGCCGTGCTGCTCTTTAGCGTCAGATCTCTGCCCATTATAGTAAACTGTGTGTGCGTGGGAGTCGTCCTTATTGCTTTTCCATTTAAGTGTAAACAAAAATGACGACGCAACAGCTGTCCCATTGAGTGAAGCGAACCAGCTGCGGCTGGAGCGATTCAATTGAATGGCAAATACATCAGGCTGCGGTAAGGGCTAGCTCTGTATTGCAATTTGCAGCTGCAGAGAGACAATGCCGCAAGGCTGCGGTGGGTTGTGTGCGGCGGGCTGTAAACTGACAGTTGGTACGGCTGTCGTCAGTGGTAAGAAGTTGACCGAAAACCCGCAGGATGCACTTAATTAAGTTAATTAAAGTTTTTGTGTCATGCAGCTGCACACTCTTGAGCAATATCATCATCAGAAGCAGCAGCATCAACAGCAGCACGGTAATGATAATGGTGCTCGTTGTCGCGGTTGAGACGAGTCGAGTAGCAACCGCAAAGCGAGTCACTTCCAGCTGAGCTCATGTGCGAGTACGCACAAGTATTATGCGAGTAATAAGCGAATCCAGCCAGCAGTAGTAGTCGCTGGTTGCCTCTTTCATAACGCTCGCTCATGTTGCATGCAACTGCATGCTGCCTCACACGAAGCGTAAACTCAATTAAAAACTGTCGAGTAGTTGGCCACGCACACCTCACACCGTACACCGCAGACCCAACAGGCTCGCGCTGTTGACAGAGCTTGATTATCCTTATCCCCTGTCTGGGTCTGTTACACATCCTGCCAGAAGTGGGCGCGTCGCGACGCAGTGCTTAGACTGCATGTGTTTGCTTTTCAGCATTCTATTCCATTTTCTAATTTAACGCCCGCATTTATATTTCACCATCAACTTTGCTGCGGCTTCGGCTCTTTGCATTTTAATGCTCGCTTCACAGAGAGTCCATTAGGATTATAATTTATGCATTTCTTTTGCAGCGCTGAACAGATACTTTTTTTTTTTTTTTTTTTTTTTTGCAATTAGCTGCATAAATACTTCATACTCAACGTGAATTAAGCTCCTAAGTGGCTAAAAGCTGTTTCTCCTCTCAATATCCACTCCATATTCCGTTTATTTCGATTTCACTAACGAAAATTATTAGGGTGAAAAGTCATAAAGGCAATATATATGAGAGATAGCCTTCATAATATCAACAAATCAACATATATTTAAGGAAAGGGTATTTCCTAGTCGTGTTGCACTTGCCACTTTAATAATTTATATAAATTGTTTGCATAGCACAGACATATGTAAATCGTCGATTAGCGGCTAACAAAGTTGCTCCAAACGGAAGCCATTAGGATGAGATAATCGACTGTTGTAATGTCTATCCCTCTGCCCGTCTGCGCCTCTGCCTCGCTGTATCCCTGTTAAAAATCAAGCGTAAACAGCGAGATTGTTCCTTGGGGCGTTCGTAATGCGGCCGAGAAGCAGATGTTGGGTTTGCAGTTGTCAGTTATTGTAGTTGCTTTTCTTGTTGTTGTTGTTTTTGTTGTTGTTAGTGCTGCTACACCAGTTGCATTTTTGTTATTTGTGCAACGTTCCACACGGCTGTCAGTCTGGGAAAACTACGCCTTGGAGCAGCTGCAGCTGCCAGCAGCAACTGCCATTGCGTCTTCCTCTATACGCATATCCTGCGCCTACCAAGTCTCGCATGCGGCTAAGCGTGACGTTGATGAAACGCATGCAACAGCTCAACTTGCTGGATGGCAGAAGCCAGAGGATGTGTGCCACAGCGGGCGGTGACATGGCGGTTTGATGTTGTTCCAAGCGAATTTCTTGCTGACAATTTCTTGTTAGCGCTGCTCATGTTGTGGCTGCACATGCTGGGTGCATGCATGCATATATGTGTATCTCTATCTCTCTCTCTCTCTCTCTCTCTCTCTCTCTCTCTCTCTCTCTCTCTGTGCGAACGTTCTAGTCGATAAATTTTCAATTTTGCAACTTTTGCTCTTGTATGTGCGTGTGTGGGCTTCCGCATTTTAGCCACACTTCAGCGCTGCACAGCATGGCGTATGATTGATGCCGTCTACAGAGTATTCCTGCGTCTACACACAGAAGTTAAGACATGCACACATACATACGCACATACAGCAGGCAACATATTATGTTTACATAACAAAAACAAATTTCTTGCTGCTTGCCCATTACTCAAGTATATTGAAGGCAGAAGGAGATGGAGTGAGAGAGGGGAGAGAGCGAGAGAGAGGGAGCTAAAAAGTGATTGCGAGGCCTTACGCAAAATTTTATTCTAAGTAAGCACGTGTGTTTATTATTGACGAAGTGTGTGTGCGTGTGTGTGTGCCTGTGCGTGTATTCTTTACTGCTTTAATTACATTATTTACTCTTTTATTTCAGTTATCTCTACATTGAAGCAGCTAACAGGAAGAGGAATAAGACACAGGTGAGTTAAGGCATTTCACGCATCTTTTATGCAAATATTCTTGAGGCAAAATTCAACTTGACTTTGCTCTAACAGAAAATTCAAAATGTTAAGTATATATAAACATGCAGTAATTTTAACTTGATTTTCGCTCTTACTTAACTCTTCTGTTTGATTTTCATCAAGTGATTTCGGTCTTTTTGGCATACACACAGCTTTCAACAATCGAACTTATGAAGTGCTTTCAGCTTATCCGGATTGCATCAAGAGCCAAGCAATTCAATTAGCGCTGCGAAATTTTATTTGGCAACCGCATAAAGAGATTTTATGACTTGCTCAGAGATCATGGCCAACATTTTGCTGCTTACGCTGAACCACATCGTTTCTCTCTTTCCACAGAATTCACAAAAGTTTATTGAGTGAAAAATTGTTGGCAGCAAAAGAAAAGGAATGCACTGTTGCACAATGTGTGCAGCAACGACAGCAGCAGAAGCAGGAGCAGCAGCAGCAGCAGCAGCAGATATTGCATTATATTGTGCAGTATATATAAATATCTATACAAAATTTGAAGCAGCCCTGCTTAAAGTGGAATTCCTGTCGAGAATCTGTCGAGTTTGACACAAATACAATCGCAATGTGAAGGATTGCGACAAAGATGCACATGAAGATATCTAACCAATTCCGACAGCACATTATTCAATATAAATCGCTTTGCATCGTTCATCAGTTAATTGATAGCAAACAGCATGCATTGTTAGACTTTTGTATTCAATGGCATTGAAGCCCGAATGAATTTGCTACGATGATGTCACAGCATGATGCCAGACAAATAACTTAAAATCAAATAAATAACCTTGATATTCAAATATGTGTACAATATATCATATATATATATATATATACATGCTCCTAGCACTTGGTATTTTAGCATTTTAGCCTTCGGTCTTGGGCAATGGCACAAACATAAATTTCCTATAAAAGGACAACAGCAACAAAATCATCATAGGCGCGATATTCTTTTAGGCGTTTTCCATAAGTCGGGGCCATAAATAATCACATAAAACAACAACATGCAAAACATGTTGGCATCGAATGTCAGCTTTGCTGCGACTCCTGCTGCTCCTCTCGCTGCTCTTATCCTGACAAAAGGAAACCCAAATGTGTATACATAAATACCATTTTTTGTTTGCTTGTTGTTGCTGCTGTTGGCAGAGGAAGCTACCAAACTGTACCCGCAATTTATGTAAAATTTAATGCTTTATTACGATACACGCACACAAACATATGCAAATCATATCACTCATACACGCCTACACGCCTACGCACGGCGAATCAGTTGTATGTATGCATAGCATTATCAAACATGAAACATGTAACGTGAAACACCAATGAAAATGTCAACCAAGAAACAAACACAGCAACAAAGATAACAGTAAAGATAAGCAATTTTCCTGTTGCCAAATGTTTTCACCGTTAGCCGTCCTCTCTACACATGTTTTGTGCACGGAATTTTATTATGCACACACAAAACTCAACACACAGACCCACACACACACACCCACACACCCACACACACACACACCCCTACAGACACACGCAGAAAATGTGTAGGCATTTAATGCCGGAATTCGTGCTACACTGCTCGACAAAATTTCGACCGAAAGTAATAAATATAATTATTAAAGTAAAAGTTAAACTTTTTATAAAGTTTACATTTTTCAGTCTCTTTTCATCCGTTAGCTTATCTAACAGTAATAATAATACGTATTACTTTGTCGCTTAACGCGTCTCATCGTGCGCTTGGCTGGCTGGTGTAAGTGCGCGCGGCATTAATATATGATTCAGAATAAACGCATTCATTATTTACAGGCAAGCAAAGCAAAGCAAGAAAACAAAATAAACCAGCGTCTGCTTGACACATAAACATCAAGTGCGCAACACGCCCTCAGCAAAGGAAATAAAAAGAAAATATTTGAAAATACATACGCGCATATACTATGCATTGTATGTATGTGAGCATCTATACGTGTAGACACTGAGAGGGAGCCGGGGCAGCGCGATGTGAAAAGGACACCAACGACGACGGCGGCAATTTAAAATTGCTGGCTTTTTAACTCGCATCCATTTACAGCAATTTTGCGTGTACCCTCGGAGCTCCATTGCTCTCCGGTGCTCTGGCGCCCCGACCATATGCCAATCAGTCCCGGCATGCATGTTTGACGTGTCAGATTGGAATTACATCAGGCACTTGGTGAATGGCAAATGACAGGAATGCTGGCAGGGATAACGAATTACATAAATAAGTAACAGGCTGGCAAAAAAATAGAAATAAAATAAAATAAAATTGAAAAAAAAGCCTTGCCAGACATGTTAAGAAATCAAATTTGATGACTCAATAATTGAAACCCGCTCAAGGGCAGACGCAATGTTGCGCATACGCCGTGTATAAGCGAGTTTAACGGGCTTAGCTGTGCGCTGGGCGTGTCTAGTCCGACACTCTAATTGACCCGGTTGTAGCCGAGCTAAAGCATCCTTCCTTCGCTTCCACTATCTGCTGCCATCTCTAAGCTTGAGTTACTTATTTCATGCATTTTGCACTGCAGCCACAAATCCGCGCGGATTTAAAAAGCTTTTTACAACTGAACAACAAAAAGCAACTTAATGCGCCCTGATGCGGGGCGGTTCTATCGTGGCATGCCTCAAAAGGAGGGCGACCGAACTGCGCTGCAGACCATGAAGCCAGCCCACATAAACCCCCCGAGCCAAGCCAAGCCAAACGTAACCAAAGAAACTGCATTGCTCTGCTTCATCTGCTTCATTGTCTTCTTCTTCTTCATCATCTTCTTCGTGTGTTGGCAATGCCTTTTGTGGTTTATTTTGCAGCTGCAATGGCTGCAGACTCTTTGTTTTGCTTCGAGAAAAAAACTGTTTCGCATATCGGGCAGGAATTAAGTTTACGCCCGTTGATTTTCAGCGCAGTTAATGGGCGGGCATCCAGTGCAGCTGCGCTGCGCTCAGCTCCTTTAGCCAGGCAGCTTTAAGTGCAGCTAATAACAATATAAGCAAAATAGCCAGAATCAGCAGACGCAATAAAAAATTATACCCCATAACGATAATAGTGCCAATTGACGGACTCAATAATGCGTAATGCCAAGAACTGAAATTAGCTGATCATTGCATAGCGGATAAACAGATAATTTTGTAAAAATTTGTTAATCGATTGAGAGTGTTTTTTTTATGGGCTGCTATTAATGTGGAACATTTTTCATCTAATAAACATGTTTACTTTATAAATGATTTTTATAGGCAAATCTATAATTTGCTTCTCTTTTATTCATACTATAAACCATTTTCATGCTAGTCTTATGAATAAAGCAATATATTATTTTGACTTCAAGTTTTCAGCTAGTAATTACCATACCTTAGTGTGACTTCGTTGATAACGATATTTCCTCAAGAGCCCTGCTAGCCTTGGAGTTGGCTTAAAATTTATAGATTTATCGAATATTACTTTATAAACTCAAGTTGCACAAGCTTAAAATATTAAGTGTAAAAGTTACTGGGCCATCTTCGTCCCTGCTTAATCAAAGTTTAAGCTTAAGCCCACTTTTTGCGCTTGGCTGCAATAAATTGTTAGCAAACCAATAAGAAAACTATTGCATTTCCTCTGCACTTTGCCAAACAAACAGGCGAAACTATGGAACTCGTACTGTACTTATTTAGTAACATTTATATTCCTGCCATTTCGGCTTCTATTTCTCTCTCCCTCTCTCTTTCTCTCTGCGTGTCTCTTTCGCTCGCTCTCTATATCCCACATTACTGCAGCGTACTGCGTGTTTTCCAGCCGTAAAGCAGGCAGACAGACAGACACGAAAAACTTTCGAAGAGACTGCGGTAAGCCCCAAGACGCTGCCACGTCGTCGCCGCTTTGGTTTCCAGAGCCGAAACCAGCGAAAATGCTAAATATTTGAAAAGTTCGGCAGAGCGGAGCTGAGGTTCCACCACCAGAAATGTCAACTAGCATAAAACTTATGGTAAATGGCCCGAGGCGTGGTCACAAAGCCGAATTTCGCGCAGGTACGAGAATCAAATAATACAAAAATAAAAAAAATAATTGCTCATACGACGCGTTGGCAGCAAATTATTTATGAACCGCCAGCGGCTTAGAAGCTTTTTAATATGAATAGCAGAATATGCAGGGGAGACGGCACTGAAAGATGATATAATCGTTGGCAGTTGGCAATAATTGGGTAGATGCCTGGCTTTTCGGCACACTCAGAGCGAGAGACATAATTAAATTCAATTATTTATGCGGCTGTCAGAGCAAAGTCGAGCAGACACGAAAATGTGAATCAACATTTGGGACAGGACTTACGAGCTGTCCGCAAATGCTTAAAGCGGCTTACACTTTGTTTGTTTGTTTGCTGACCAAATAATTGCGCCATTTGCGTCGACTAGCCGCTGTCACTTTTGCCTCGCCCCGCCTCAGCTCCAGCCGGGGTCGTCCACTGGGCCATTTGCCAGCTGATTAGCATAATCAACCAAAAGTTAGTCGAGCGCATTTCACATGCAAACTAGTTTCATACCCGCATTCACACATGCACACACACACATGCTCACTCACCTATGCAAACAGATATGTGGCTGAAAATTCAATTCGCCTCGCCAAACATGCTGTTGAAATAATCTCGAATATGAAAAATTCATTGAAAAATTATAATAATAAACAGCACAAAATAATTACTGCTCTGGCTGTAAAGAGTAAATAGATTTATTTACGCACAGTTTATTATCACATCAAAGCACGAGAACAGCTATCTGCACATGACGTAGCTGCAAATTTGCTATTTTATGAAAAATTAATGCAGAAGTTTGGATCGGCTTTGCCTGACTAGAAAATACTCTGTAAACAAAATAAAATTGAGTGAGATATTCGATATGTAAAATATGCGTGGGAGAAGTCAAAGCTCAGCTGTGATTGAGTGAGTATGTTAGGCATCTAGTTCTATAGACCTATTTCATCATAGCCTAGTACTAGAGATCGAAAAATACACAATAATAACATTTATGTATTAATTTTTGAGCTATGTAGATAGCAATTGCGACACATTTTAAGGACAAGCACAATTATCTTTTCCAAATCTTGAGATATATAGATAGACAAATAGTCCTTTCTATATCATGACAAGAATAATTTGAGCCACTTCTGGGTTGGTTTATTTATTTACTGCTTATTCATTCATTTATTTATTTAATTTTTTTTTTTTTTTTTTTTTTTTTTTTTAGTTTTTATATATTCAAACTGAGAGCTCACAGAAAGTTTAATGTGTATATTATAATCTAAATAAAAGCGTAAAAATATATTTTAATATATGCGCGCGTTATTCCGAGATGACAAACTTTTTTGATACATCTAGAGTGGCCATAAAAGCAGATATGTTTATTTATTTATATATATATTTCAATATTATTGAGTGACAAAAATCTGTATTTGGGGCTGCATTTTAGGCCAATATGAATCTATAGCTGCAAGGCATCAAATGTACATTCAGTAGACTAATCGAATTGTAGTTGCTGCTATAATTGAATACTTAACATTTCGAATATATATGTATATATATTTATAAACATACATATATATCCATCGGTATATATCCACCTATATAAATAACATTTTAAGCACCAACATTTAGTCGCAACAAAGTGTTTAACTTAAATGTTATTATTATTCTTAATTAATTCATTTTGTTTTAATTTAACGTTTGCGAGTTGAATTTCCCAATGCTTAAATGGCGCGGGCTCGACAGTAATTTTTAGCCACGGTAAATTCTACATTTCGTTTAAACAAATATTTACAAAGTTTAATTAAAATTTGCGAGCTTTTCCCACACCTCGCACGCTGTTTGATCTGCGAGGGGCGCATAACTTTCGCTTTACGTCGATTGGCAGCGCTTTAATGCTCCAACTAGTGGGAATTTAATATTCGTGCCACGCTTCAAAGGGCATGCTCAGGTGAATGGACACGGCGGCAGCTGGGGAAAGCTGAGCTCCTAGCTGAGCCCAGCTGCAGCTGTGGCAACGTCTGGCCGTCTAGACGCGCTTTTGAGTATATGGGCTCGATTGCCATTCTTGGCTGACTTCAATAAATTTTGTCGCTGAGACATGTGAGGCCACAATCGTTGCCACATTGCGCAGATGATGATGGGGGAATTCAATTAAGTCCTAAACGTAGAAATTTATATTTTTGCTCGCGGTTTTCGCTGACCGAAAAAACAAAAAAAAAACAAACTCTCACCAAAAAATAAATACCAAAACGGAAGCTGTAAACGGCTGCTCTTTGTTTATTTGCTACGCACAATCAAGTGCCGCGTATGGGGGCTGAGGGCGGGAGGCGTGGCAGCAGTACAACAATTCAATAATGGAAGGCAGTATGAAAATTAATGCAAAAGGACGCAGAAGGCAACTGCGGTCGCTGCCTTCTGCTTCACTTGTTTTATATGCGTCACAGCAAGAGAAGGCGATGATCCTAATGCTGATGCTGATGCTGGGGATGCTAATGATGATGTTGTTGATACCGAGAAAAACACATCTGCGTTTGGCCGGCGGCCTCTGGATACTCGAGGGACGGCCAAGTTTGTGTTTTATTGTTTTAAAATTTCTTCAAAAACTGTAACAACTGCTACCATCAAGAGCTTCACATGTGCACAGAGCAGAGCTGAGTCCGGGATGGGGCTATGTGTGCGAAACAAAGAAGTCTGGGAAAGCATTCGCAGTTCAAATGTCTGGACGGAATGAGGAAACGAAGAAAGTGAATTAGTAATAAATATACTTGGCTGTATTTAAAACAAATTTACGAGCATATTCTGATATATGTCGATCCCTAAGTACTATTAGTTATAATTAAATTTAAGAAAACACTTTAAAAATAAATTCAATTATTCAACGCATCTTCAGTTAATTCAATTGAGTTCGTTCAATTACAATTGTTGGCTTTCTCTTTCTTCTCTTTGCAGCCGCGCGACAATCAGAGTACAGCAAGCACCCTGAACAGAACATTCAGCTACTTATCTATATATATGTATATATAGATTTAAAGCCTGACACAATAATGATTCGGAGGAGTCTTTAAGTACGGCGGCAACGGCAGCGGCATCAACAATTACGGCAAACAGCCGTGAGCACAAAACATTTATTAAGCTGACCGCAAATAGCGTTTTATTAAGCATACGCCACATTAGCCCGTAGGCTGGCAGGGATGGACGGACGGACGGCCAAGCGCACATCAAATTAGTAATCAAGCATCACAAAAGCAACGCCCAGGGCCGACGTACACGGAATAAGCCTTGGCTGAGTCGTCTTCGGCTTCGGCTTCGGCTCCGGCTACGGGTCCGGGTCTGGGTCTGCCTGGAAGCTCAACTGCGAGGCAGACAGAACTAATAAGACGACTTTATTTTTATTGAAATTATGATTAATGACAGGAATATTGCACGACGGCGATGAAGAATCGTCGCATTGTCACGAATTAAGGGCACAAGCCCATTGACCATGATAATGATAATGACCATGAGCATCATGATAATGACGATGCCAGTGATGAGCATCACGCTAATGTTATTGCTGCGGCCAAGGCTCGAATTTTGACGCGTTTGTCAAGCCATGGACCAGACAGCGCACACAATGCTGATGATGATGAACTTAATCAAAGGCCGTTTAATGAGCGTCAATGCTGTTGACGCCGACGCTGTTGATTGCCGGTGTGCAAGCAACTACGAGAGCAGCAAGAACAACGACAGTGACAGCAGTAATAGCAATTAAGGTAAATTGCTCATACGACACGCTGTACGAGGCAAATTCTTATTTGCCAGGCACAAAGGGAAAGTGCAAGCACAAAAGAAATTCATAATTTGATGGCTTCGCCTGGGCAGCATTGCGTTGCAGCAGCAGCAGCAGCAGGAGCAGCCCGCCTACGACGCCATCAGCAACTTCAGCAGCACAACAACAACAGCAGCAACAGCAACAGCAATTACACCCGCAACAACAACAACAAACTGATCTCCACAGCCACACTGACGCTGCTCATACTCTGTCTGAGCAGCTGCATAGCCTACGCCACGGCAGCAGCAACGTCGACGGAACCGCCGTCCACAAGGAGCCCGGACAGCGGCCCTCTGAGCGATGATTTTAACAGCAGCAGCGCCTTCCTGGGCGCCATTGCATCTGCCGCGAGCTCTGTGAACAGCAGCCCCATTGCCATTGTCAGCTATCCGGGCATCACGAGCAGCACTCCGAATGGCAGCAGCAGCACGCTGGTGTCCATGTCCGACACCCCGCTGCTGCTGGACGAGCTGGCTCCCGGCGAGGAGGAGTTCGAGCTGCCGCCGCTGCAATCGGTGATAGTGAGCATCATCCTGCTGATTGTCATCCTGGGCACTGTGGTGGGCAATGTGCTCGTCTGCATCGCCGTTTGCATGGTGCGCAAGCTGCGACGGCCCTGCAATTACCTGCTCGTCTCACTGGCACTATCCGATCTCTGCGTGGCCCTGCTAGTCATGCCTATGGCTCTGCTGTACGAGGTGCTTGAGCGCTGGAGCTTTGGCACGCTGCTCTGCGACATTTGGGTGTCGTTCGACGTGCTCTGCTGCACCGCCTCCATACTGAATCTGTGCGCCATCTCCGTTGACCGCTATCTGGCCATTACCAAGCCCCTGGAGTACGGCGTCAAGCGCACTCCGCGGCGCATGATGCTCTGCGTGGGCATCGTTTGGCTGGCTGCCGCCTGCATCTCGCTGCCGCCGCTGCTGATACTGGGTAACGAGCACGAGGACGAGGATGGCCAGCCCATATGCACAGTGTGCCAGAACTTTGCCTATCAGATCTATGCGACGCTCGGCTCCTTCTACATACCGCTCTCCGTCATGCTGTTCGTCTACTACCAGATCTTCAAGGCTGCACGGCGCATTGTGCTGGAGGAGAAACGCGCCCAGACGCATCTGCAGCAGGCGATGAATGGCACCGGCTCGCCGCAGACGGCGACAGCTCCTGCCCTGCCGCACACTGAGCTGGGCAGTGGCAACGGCGCTGGCCATGGACACCGGCACAGCAGCATAGGCAACACCTCGCTTACGTACTCCACCTGCGGCGGTCTGAGCACCAGCGGAGGGGGATGCGGTGGTGGAGGAGGCGGCGTGGGCATTACGCATGGTCATCATGGCAGCGGCGGTGGCGTCAGCGGGTCAACGGGACTGCTGGGATCTCCGCATCACAAGAAGCTGCGCTTCCAGCTGGCCAAGGAAAAGAAGGCATCTACTACGCTGGGCATCATCATGTCCGCCTTTACCGTTTGCTGGCTGCCCTTCTTCATACTGGCACTGATCCGACCCTTTGAGACGATGCATGTGCCACCTTCGCTCTCCTCGCTCTTCCTGTGGCTAGGCTACGCCAACTCTCTGCTAAATCCGATTATCTACGCCACGCTAAATCGCGACTTTCGCAAGCCCTTCCAGGAGATACTCTACTTCCGGTGCTCCAGCCTCAACACCATGATGCGCGAGAACTACTATCAGGATCAGTACGGCGAGCCGCCGTCGCAGCGCGTCATGCTGGGCGATGAGCGGCATGGTGCACGCGAGAGCTTCCTGTGAAGCCAACGGATCTCTGGATACTTGGCTCTCTAAATATCTTTAGGTGTTGTACACGAATAAGCCAACAAATTACTGCTTGGCAAGGAATGCGAGCTACAGAAGCATCACCCTCTCCCACACTCACACAGACACACCGACCTATATGTACTATGTATGAGTATATATGTAACTGTATACCTATGAGTATTTTTTGTATGTAGTAGTGTTGCATAACGCAAACCATAATTACGATATATGATACAAGATAATTGATAAACGATAAATGTAGATGACTCCTCTAAATGTAACTGAACGTTGTAATTTTTAAATGTAACACTAAGCAATGAAGTGGTCTACAAACAGCAACCACTCTACACACACACACACAAAAACACATATACACAAGTACCCACCCAAAGACAACCAAGACAACTCGCACACACACACACTTACACTGAATACTGTTGCAAAACAATCGATAAGTATGTCTATAGATTTCATTCTTCAAGGTTTCTTTTTCTTAACTTTCGATTGTTTAGTCTATCGAATATCGATAGTTTTGTAGACACACACAGACACTCAAAACTCACATCACAAGATGGTTGTACCACTGTTAATCCAGAACAGGTTTTCACACGGTTCCTTTTTATGTTACTTAGTTCCAAAACAAGAGAACCGATTACAATCACAATCGATATCGAATCTATTGAGCCCACAGCGAGCGTAGTATAATTGCGATACTCAAACGGAGCCAAAAATTAAAATTAAATAAACACAAGATATTGTGTCATCTAAATTATACTTAATATACGATAACTATACAAACACATAAGTTCATATATATATGTAGTTAAACATGACAAAATGGTGTCTATAAACTGTGGAACTGTAAATAGGAAAACTCTACATATATCAGAAATCAAGCAGATACAGATCTATCCATGTCTGTGTGCAGCTCTGTCTCAGAACGTATATTTACTATACTCGTATAGCTAAAGCTCAATACTAAGTTACACTTAAATGTATTTATTAAATACTTTCTGCAATAATTATATTAAACCTTTGTTTTATCTTATCTTCTTGTGTATTTGTAAAAAGTCACGCCTCTCTGTGATACCAAACATTAAGCATTACATTTTTATGTTTAGATCAACTGCATTAAATTATAATATAAATTACTAAATAATACTAACTAGTTACTGCTAGTTTATACGAGTACTAACTACACATATAGATACTATATGAATATATGAATAAATATATACATATATATACATTATATACATTTACAAATATCTAGTCTGGCTAAGTCTATTATGTGTGCGTGTTTTTATTGTATGTACGATATGTCTGCGTTAAGCACATGATATTCAAACATAAAACCGAGTTACGTATGTGTACTGTATGTTGAAATACAAAAATAACAAAATACCAAAAAAAAAAAAAAAAAAAAAAAAAAAAAAACAAGTAAATAAAACACAACTAATTCCCCCCACACAGACACAGACAAATCCAAATCCTAAATGGAATGAAAGGAGCATGACAAACTAAGCGCATCTAATGCTATGCATCACAGAGCTAAAGTTCTGTAAACAAAAGATAATATTAAAGAAAACAGAAATAAATAAACAAAACTATTTGAAATACTTTCAAGTGAAGCTTACAAAACTGTAAAATTGCATTTGAATTCTGCTTCCCACAGCTGCAAGTGCAAAATAGACACAAAATACAAAAAAAAAAAAAAAAAAAAAAAAAATCATAAAAAAAAAACAAGAGAATATCTACAAATAAAACTAAATATGAAAACTGAGCAGAAATTAAAGCATCAAATAAAAGGCAACCTTATAAATGTAATCCCAACCGACTTTCTTATTCACTTATTTGGCTCGTTTGGCAAATTTATACACCATTCTGTATTGTCGTAAGTTTTGCGTAACTTTCCCAGCTTGCAGCCAACTTTTGCACTCCGCTAACTATAACTATACAATATACTGCAAAACATTCAAAGTTCCTTGAATCAATTAGCTTTAAGTTCGGAAAGTTGCACAAGTATTTCGCAGCTCATCGGAAAAAGGCAACAAAGCAAATTAACTTTTAAATACACATATTCAATTTCATAGGAACCTAGGCTGAGCTGAAAGCTTTGAACAACTCTGATAATCCTTAGTAATACTCGTAAAATTCCACTTTACAATATTTGAGCTCATTGTTAGCTCATGTAACATTAACAAGGAAATTTACTAAACAGTTTTTAGCACCAACTTTGACAGCAATTTGATTGAGCTTATATGAGGTATTTAGTTGATAGAATAAATAAGATGAGAATGTTGTCACTGCTATTAATAATTAAGTAATTACATAGTTCACGATTAGAGCAATTCAAGCTGTGCAGGAAATATCGAAATAACCTGTTTGCATATTAGTTATATGCTATATAAGGTTCTCAGTCAATTGTCGCACGCATAAAATTAGAATAATTCAAATTAACTGGTTCGAGTTTTGGTTAAAAATTGGTATTCAACTCGGATTTCGATGTCATGTATATGAATGAGTTCACACTAATCTGTATATAAAGCTGATTGGGCACTTGCAATGCGAAAAGGGACAGAGAGGGGGATAGAAAGGGAAAGGGTAAAAAGTTATGCAGCAGCTGTCGAGTGTCGCAAACTGTGCTTCAAAGTGTCAACTGGATGCACAGCTTAACAGACTGTGAGGAATTAAAAAAAAGAGAGATAAAAAATGAATAAGAACCATATGTCCATGTGCAGTGTTTATTTGTTAGTCAGGCGAGCGAGTTGAGCAAACGTGTAAAATGCGCGGAAACGGATGTGAAACCGAGTGAAACATTGTGAAAAATATCAAATAGCAAATGATAAAAAGCAATAACAATAACAACAACAGCAAACATTTGTTGAGCTGGAAGCAAGGGAAGCGCGTAGCATGCAAATACGTGCATGTCTGCAAGCGTTCGTATTTGTATGTGGTATCTGTGCATGATTTGAGCAATAGTTTGGGTTAGAGAAAAACTAAAGCAACGGCTGAAGCAGCAGGAACTGACACTTGGCTGGATATCAAGTGTGTGTGTGTGAGTGTGCTAGGGGCGTGCAGTGTGCTGTAGCTGGAGTCACACACTCTCTAAAAAGGCTTGACAATGACAAAGTGATCTTCCGGCGCCAACTACTCGCTGCTCCTGGTTGTTGGCTGCTGGCTGCTTGCTGCTTGATGCTTGCCTGCTTGCCTACTTGCTCTTGACTGCTTGCTGTTGGCTGCTGGGTGCTTGCTGATAAATGA